>NC_142993.1:8787878-9090909 GCF_061535395.1 Colias eurytheme | reverse complement strand
ATGTCTAATTTCAGGCAATTAAATTTCGATCGTAATTGCGTGCGGTAAAGTCGATATTGTTATGAAGGTATTGGTGGTTAGGATGTTGTAAACGTGAGTAGCTGTGTGTGTATGTGTGTAGACGATTTCGGCTATTCAAAGAGCGTTTGCGAAGATGTGAAGATAGCTAGCCACTTCCTGATGGAAATGCATTTTCAATGGACCTCGTCGCTGCTGTGTTGCGGTTTGATCTTCTGAAATGCTTTACACATTTTAAATAACTAGAATCCTTCAACATATTTTTAAAGATCACACAAAGTTCGTATTTTAATATGCAGCAACCAATTTCTATGACTTGTTTCATGAAAATATGAATCCTTGACAAATCACGTAATATTAATTTGAAAATATCAACTCCAGTCTTCAATATGGTTCAGGTAGTTGCTAATTTAAATAGTTAGGTCATTCAATGTTATAAACAATTATTTAAAAGATAATTAGTTTCCATTTACAGCATAATAATGTTATTAGCTATGCTATGTGAGGAATGAGAAAAAATATTGCATTGTTATGAATGTATGCACTAACTACTTTAAATTGTAAAGACAAGCCAGACATGTTGGACGTTCCAGGGTTCTTCTGAATAAATGAGCTACTATGATAGTTTATGAATATGACAAGAAAGTTTAACATTTCATTTTTGAAGAAGAATTTGAAGAAAGCTGTGATAATTACGTTATTAATAAGAAAGCAGCGCACAAAGAAAGAACGGACGATAAAGAACATTAATTTATTTAAAACTAAGTTTTATAAACACATCATTAATATTGTAAAAGTTTATTTTAGGAGATGCTGAATAAACTAATCATGACCCGATTATGATCGATAAAAGATGATATTGACCATTTAGCAATGGAACCATACTTATATTATTTCACTAGCTGTGCCCCGTGGTTTCACCCGCGTTG
The DNA here is from genome assembly GCF_061535395.1 of Colias eurytheme. NCBI lineage: Eukaryota > Metazoa > Arthropoda > Insecta > Lepidoptera > Pieridae > Colias > Colias eurytheme. Next base: position 9,089,962 of record NC_142993.1, on the reverse strand, counting down.
CCTCGCTCCTGTTGGTCTTAGTATGATTATATATTATAGCCTTCCTCGATAAATGGGCTATCTAACACCGAAATAATATTTCAAATCGGACCAGTAGTTCCTTAGATTAGCGCGTTCAAAAAAACTCTTCACCTATAAAATATTAGTATAGGTATATAAAAACAAATTGGTGCTTATAAACTGGTAAACTTATTCAATAATCGATCTAGTGCGCCAACTATAACCAAAGGATGTGGAAGATGCCGTCACACCTTGAAGTCAATTGCGGTCTTGATAATGAATAAAAGGTATGTACGAAGCCACGCCGACGACAAAAACGCATCCCTTGAGCTGATTACCGGCGGTTAAGCTAATATCATCGATTAATTTCATTAAACCCAGAACCATATAAGGATGTTTTAGTTCCATCGACCCCTGAGAAATTGGCGTAATTATAATGTATGTCGCTTCTATAGACCTTGCGGAGAAACATTTTTATTATATAATTGACCTAATGTTTTCTAATTACGAGCAGATGTCTTGTATAAGATAAATTGTAATGAAAATATCATTCCATTTCCATATGTGGATGATTATTCGAAATATAAATGTTTAGTTACACAAATAACTATATATATCATTCTTCTATAATAGTGGATACCCACTTAAAGAAACAGCAATATACATAATATTATATAGGGTTTAGGGAGTTCCTTGTAATAAAATTGAAAAACATTTTTTTTCCAAAATTTATCATATAGGTACCTAGATAACTTTTCTACTCCTAGGTTTTTAACATATTGCAAACATTGATCTACATTTTATATTACTAGTACATTACACACCTAAATTGAACATCACATTCGTCTATAAATCGTCACTGAAATTCCACATAACATTAGTCGTTACGCTGTCTACTAATTATTGCCTCCTCTATGTACTTCATTAAACAAGATAATGCCCCATTGTTAATGTACCCAGCCTTGTACTCGTGAAATTAATTGCAAATTATATGGCAATTTAGCACTGTTTATTGATCGGCTACCGATTAATTGGATAGACAAAGCCTACGCTTCCATGTTACGGGCACAATGTGCTTGGGTTTTCTTTGATGATACGCATAGTTGTTTGTGGTGGTATTTAAATTGGGCTCTTTATATTTTTGCACATAGTAGCAATTAAAATTTACTTTACTTAATAGTTGACTCAGGTGATATTATATGTTTTGTTATAAGATATATTATGTAGGAGATATATTGTCATAGCTGAAATCATTTATTTTGCTCTATTATTTTCATGACATTACACGCATAAGAAAAATTTTACAATATTTTTATGGTTACTATAGCTTTTTAGAACATATTTCAGCCATTTTTAATTTTACATTAGATGATATTATACAATAATTAACCACCCAATCGTAAACTATCGCTTTCTAAAAAGTACAAGGGTAGCAGAATAGAACAGGACTAAGGAACAGGATATCTTGTTCTATTTCAAATCTACGATATAAGATGGGGAGTTTGAAGTTCGGCTGTAATAATTTGCATTTCTCTCGTTTAAACAAGAATGATCCGTCCGCAGTCTCGTGGGAAATCTCAGTAAAAAGGTTCGCAATGGACATTGTTTGAACTTTGTAAATACCCCGTGATAGCCGTACTTTGGAAGTGGGCGAAATGCGATATTTATAGATAGTCCGGGTAATATTTTAGCTTTCGTGGTGTCGATTATGAAATATGGTACTTTAGGTTGATGCCTGGCTTGTTTGAATTAATTTTGAAATGGTGTATAGTATAAAAGTAGGTTAATAAGTAGGTAGGTAGGTGCTATAAATTATAATAATATATAATATGGTATTCATTACTTTCTTTTATATAAATCAAAATCCAAGAAGTGATGAAAATGGACAAACTAAAAATACATATTAATATTAACGGATTGCGTAACGGTTACATATAGATATTATCTATTAAATTTCAGCCAAATTATTTCCAATTGTGAATAAATTTAATAAAGTAGATATTATCGTTTTTAAAAAAACATACTTTAATACAATATTTACAGCCTTACAATTTCAAATGACTCATTCATTATTTTAGGCTTAATTTAATTTTGCTTATATTCGTGTTACCAAATATACAGAATTTAGGTTTCTAAACAATGTTTGAGTAATAATATTTAAATATGAATTCATAAAGCTTGTAGATGTAATTAGCGAAAATTCGGCTTTAATTAAACATAAATATGAAAATTAGTCTAACATCATAAACCTCATTTGTGTATAAGCTGTCTATTTTGTAAGATTCTGAGAATTAAATTCATGGAACATGATTATAAAATTATATTATATTTTCAGTTGTTGAAGTAAACACATTATTTCAGTGTAGTTAAAACCGTTTCAATAAAGCGTTCATATTTTGAATAAATTCATAAATATGTGAATATGAAAGAAACATAAGCAGCAATCTTAAAATTATATTGATATAAGAAATATTATTTTATGAGATTTATGTTTATGAAAACTAGAAAAAATAAGGTAATGTAATAGGTAGGTACCTATTGAAGGAGGAAAAGTTACGAAAATTGTATTAGAACATAATGAAGTTTTAAATTAAGCTTTTTACGTCAGTATTATAAATATTTTCTTAAAACCTATATATTATATTGTATGTGTAATAATAAGCTAAACTCTTATATTGATAAATTTCTATTTTTACTGTGTTTTAGCTGCAATAAATATTTTTTCGTTTTTATTTTCCTTTTTCAAATATGGATATAATATAATAGAGTCGATTAATACATGTTGAAACAGTGGTTAAGATACACAATATTACTAGCTCCTGTACCTACTTAGATGCAAAGTATCCTAGGTACTAATTTAATATCTCTCTGTGTGGTCAGTTGTAAAATATTTGAAATTAATGTCTATCCATCTTTACAATATGGAGGTCTTCAAGAAAAGAGTGAACAGGTACCTTCTAGGGAAGCGCGCTCCATCTTAGGCCACATCTCAGCTTTCCATCAGGCGAGATAGTGGTCAAGCGCTTCCCTATCATACAATAAAAAAAAAACTAACAATCACATTTATAATATTAGTAGGAAGTATAATACTGAAGCAGGATATCTTAACTCTATACTCGTATAAGAGTGCAAACGAAAGAACGTAATACAATCACGACTGAAATGTTCGCAAATATCTGATTTGTACAGAAGCGCGATTACGTTGAATGAACAAATATTTCCTTGATAAATGTTGATTAATATTGACGCTTGGATATTTTCTGAGCGTTCTAAACAAACTGCCACTTAAATGTACTAATGAACCTCCCGTTCTTAACGATTTTATGCTTTACTGAACGTAATGGCAGCTTTTCATTTAATAATCTTTTTAAGGAATTAATAAGAGTAAATTAGGTTCGATTGTTTGGAATAGACTGATAAGATTAATATAAAAAAAGACGTGTGGCACTCGGAGACTGCCGCGGTAAAGCTATTGCGTAGCATGCCTTCAAGCCACACCTCCGCGCCCGTCGGAGTAGGGAGCGTGAGGTTTTTCGTTACGCAATTTCTGGTCCCCGCGCTCAAGGCCCGCGGCGATAGAAGCTATGCAATAGCATAATAAATAATAATAATTAATATATAATAATGATGATATTGAAACTAACGACTAGATTATGTAGTTATGTTTTTCTACTATCAACTTTATTAAGATACATGATTAAGATTTTATTTTATTGTCTTCATTTGTATTCAGCATAATGTAAATGGAGTACACAGTCGAGGGTGTCAGCTAATAAATTACAAAATTTGTACTACTTATTAATTGACAATTAAACAAATTCGTGCTAAATTAACTTTCAAGTCGTATTGTCCTGTCCTCGATACAAATCAAAACAAATTACGTTTCATTTGAATTAATTAGGACAAATTGTTGAAGAATGACTTCATTTGCACCCGAATTCGCGTTTGCTATAAAGTAATTTGTCAATTCTTGTTTTAACAAACGTCCCTATGTTGTTGTCGTTCAAATAAATGACAAAGTGCTATGCGGAGCGGAAAATGCGATGGTTATATGCGGGCCGAGAACACAGTGGGAGGTGTGACGTCATGACTATGTAATACATAGGTCCTAGTATAGGGTAGGTGAAGTTCTATTGCATATTTAGCTAAGGCGGTCGACGTTTCTAGACTGTTTAGCTACTCGAGGTTCGCTAGTTCTGTAGGTATCTACACTACACCGTAATTTGGCGTCTTTGTGATTGCTTCCTCTTTAATGTTTTAGTAAATAATATCCTCTGATTACCTAGCGTTTGGATATTGACCTTGGATATCTACCTCTAGCTCGTTCTGTCTCACTTAATTTGGCATCTTTTTACGATTTCAAGTATTCCTGCAACTCATAGTAGATGCTCCGTTTGACTGTCAGTTATTAGGCGATTGGTTCTATAACATTTTTGTTAATATCTTGGCTCCACAACATTTTGTCTTCTTCTTTTCATAGGTTATTAACCTAAAATTAAAAATATGCTTGATATTATGGTCTTGAAGAAGTCACAATTTCTAAGTGATTAACAGAACAGAGTACTTATTTAATACTTAGTGAGCGCAGACATAGGGCAAAGAAGGCCTTTTAAATCCCAGACAGAAACATCAATTTCATTTTATCTATAAATATATAGATGTACAATATGGCTGGTCAGACGATGTGTCAACAGTCGCGTTGTTTCGGCTACAATCAGCCAGTCTGTTTGTTTGTCACAGACAATTGCGTGCAAACTCCATCTCGATTGCCTAATTACTGGGTACACTCATTTCATCGTTATTAATCATGATTGAAGAGTCATGCATTGCTGGATCGGGATTGTTTGATAGTTTCGGCTTTGGAATAAACCATCTTGATATTTTGAATTATTGGTTGGTATGAAATTGATTGAAGGTAAGGTAAGATAAGGCAGACCTGTGATTGTGTAACGGTGCATACATCAAACGAGCGAATGCTCATTCTAAGCCCACTATGTCAAATTATTTTAGTGTAAACAGGCGTAGAGCATTCTTTCGATGATTCTTTGCAATGTTCTCATAGTGAACAACACTGAATACTGAGTTGTCGTTTACACTGAAAGATCACGAAATAATGTTCTTGCTATAGCTCTAGCTCTATGTTCGTTTGATATAACTGCACCGTAACATGGAATTTCTTAATTAAGTCATTTTTCTACTTGACCATCAAAGTAATAGAAGAAAATATACCTACTAAAATTTTAAATATAAATAAAAGGAATCTGAAGAAAGGTTCTGTTTTGTATTGCCAAAAAAAAATCCTTAATATTGAAATGTCTGTACTAAATGGACTATTACTAGCAGATAGCAAACGTTAATAAGTTTTATGAAACGAAATGCTAAATAAATAGCTTGCTACACTAGTTTCTATATTTGAAGTTGTTTTCTTAGGGAAAATTGTTACGCTTTTTGATTGCTGAGACATTGTATATAGAGACACAAACTTGATAAAATAATTGTTTTACCCAGTAAATACAAACAAACAAATTGAAAATAATAGTTTGCTAACTCTATATTGACTTGGAACAAATTGTAGTTTGATGAATTTATAGCGGCGTTAATTTGTGTACTCTTGTAAATAATTTAATTTATATAATTACACTACATATTTGTTATAACAATATACGAATATACTCATCTATAATTGTTTTATTTTAATGTGTTACCATGTCTAGAAATAAACGATTTTAACGGATTTAAAACGCGATTTATGCATTATAAATTTGCACACAAAGTGTGCGAAACGTCGGGATAATAATATAATGAATAAATCGCGTTTTAAATCCGTTAAAATCTTTAATTTCTAAACGTATAATTTTAACGTAAAATCAAACACTAGAAAATACTATTGTTACCATGTCACCAATTTTCTTGAAAAAAAAAAAAGACGGGCACTTCTCCGGGAGTGCCGGCAGAAGTGAAAACTTGATTATTAACGTTCAGCATGTTTGATATTTTGGAATGGTAACCGTCTTACGCATGGAATATAAGTGCTAAAAAAAAACATCCGTCTTACGCTTTATACCCAACGCCGCTAAAGAAGTTTTCACTTCAAAAAAAAAATGTTGTCTTAGTTGGTACTGCTATTTTTAAAATTTTGCTAATATTCGTGTTACCAAATATACAGAATTTAGGTTTCTAAATAATGTTTGAGTCATAATATTTATATGAATGTAAATTAACCAAATATTCATAAAGCTTGTAGGTGTAATTAGCGAAAATTCGGCTTTAATTAAACATAAATATGAAAATTAGTCTAGCATCATAAACCTCATTTTTATATAAGCTGTCTATTTTGTAAGATTCTGAGAATTAAATTCATGGAACATGATTATGAAATTAAATTATATATTTTCAGTTGTTGAAGTAAACATTATTTCAGTGTAGTTAAAACCGTTTCAATAAAGCGTTTATATTTTGAATAAAATCATAAATAAGTATGTGAATATGAAAGAAACATAAGTAGCAATCTTAAAATTATATTGATATAAGAAATATTATTTTATGAGATTTATGTTTATGAAAACTAGAAAAAATAAGGTAATGTAATAGGTACCTATTGAAGGAGGAAAAGTTACGAAAATTGTATTAGAACATAATGAAGTTTTAAATTAAGCTTTTTACATCAGTATTATAAATATTTTCTTAAAACCTATATATTATATTGTATGTGTAATAATAAGCTACACTCTTATATTGATAAATTTCTAATTTTACTGTGTTTTAACTGCAATAAATATTTTTTCCTTTTTATTTTCCTTTTTCAAATATGGATATATGATAGAGTCGATTAATGTTGAAACAGTAGTTAAGATACACAATATTACTAGCTCCTGTACCTACTTAGATGCAAAGTATCCTAGGTACTAATTTAATATCTCTCTGTGTGGTCAGTTGTAAAAGACTTGAAATTAATGTCTATCCATCTTTACAATATGGAGGTCTTCAAGAAAAGAGTGAACAGGTACCTTCTAGGGAAGCGCGCTCCATCTTAGGCCACATCTCAGCTTTCCATCAGGCGAGATAGTGGTCAAGCGCTTCCCTATCATACAATAAAAAAAAAACTAACAATCACATTTATAATATTAGTAGGAAGTATAATACTGAAGCAGGATATCTTAACTCTATACTCGTATAAGAGTGCAAACGAAAGAACGTAATACAATCACGACTGAAATGTTCGCAAATATCTGATTTGTACAGAAGCGCGATTACGTTGAATGAACAAATATTTCCTTGATAAATGTTGATTAATATGGACGCTTGGATATTTTCTGAGCGTTCAAAACAAACTGCCACTTAAATGTACTAATGAACCTCCCGTTCTTAACGATTTTATGCTTTACTGAACGTAATGGCAGCTTTTGATTTTATAATCTTTTTAAGGAATTAATTTCATAATTTACGAGTAAATTAGGTTCGATTGTTTGGAACAGATATTATATAAAATATATAGTAATATTAAATACATATTATGAAATTGAAACTGAGGACTTTATTACGTTTTTCTACTATCACCTTTTTATTAAGACTCAAGATTTTATTGGGAAGTCTTCAATTGTATCGGGAATAATGTAAATGGAGTCCGCAGTCGAGGGTGTCAGCTAATAAATTACAAAATTTGTACTACTTATTAATTGACAATTAAACAAATTTCGTATAAATTAACTTTCAAGTCGTATTGTCCTGTCCTCGATACAAATCAAAACAAATTACGTTTCATTTGAATTAATTACGACAAATTGTTGAAGAATGACTTCATTTGCACCCGAATTCGCGTTCGCTATAAAGTAATTTGTCAATTCTTGTTTTAACAAACGTCCCTATGTTGTTGTCGTTCAAATAAATGACAAAGTGCTTTGCGGAGCGGAAAATGCGATGGTTATATGCGGGCCGAGTACACAGTGGGAGGTGTGACGTCATGACTATGTAATACATAGGTCCTAGTATAGGGTAGGTGAAGTTCTATTGCATATTTAGCTAAGGCGGTCGACGTTTCTAGACTGTTTAGCTACTCGAGGTTCGCTAGTTCTGTAGGTACACTACACCGTAATTTGGCGTCTTTGTGATTGCTTCCTCTTTAATGTTTTAGTAAATATCCTCTGACTGCCTAGCGTTTAGATATTGACCTTGGATATCTACCTCTAGCTCGTTCTGTCCCACTTAATTTGGCATCTTTTTGCGATTTTAAGTATTCCTGCAACTCATAGTAGATGCTCCGTTTGTCTGTCAGTTATTAAGCGATTAGTTCTATAACATTTTAGTTAATATCTTGGCTCTACAACATTTTATCTTCTTCTGTTCATAGGTTATTAATCTTAAATTAAAAATATTCTTCATTTTATGGTCTTGAAGAGGTCAATTAATGTCAAAGCGATTAACAAAACAATGAACCTACTTAACACTTAGTGAATGCCGACATAGGCCAAAAAAGCCTTTTAAATCCCACACAGATACGTCAATTTAACTTAATCTATAAATATGTACAATATGTACAATATGGCTGGTCAGACGATGTGTCAACAGTCGCGTTGTTTCGGCTACAATCAGCCAGTCTGTTTGTTTGTCGCAGACAATTGCGTGCAAACTCCATCTCGATTGCCTAATTACTGGGTACACTCATTTCATCGTTATTAATCATGTTTGAAGAGTCATGCATTGCTGGATCGGGATTGTTTGATAGTTTCGGTTTTGGAATAAACCATCTTGATATTTTGAATTATTAGTTGGTATGAAATTGATTGAAGGTAAGGTAAGATAAGGCAGACCTGTGTTTGTGTATTTACATCAAACGTGCGAATGTTCATTCTAACCCCACTATGTCAAATTATTTTAGTGTAAACAGGCGTAGAGCATTCTTTCGATGATTCTTTGCAATGTTTTCATACTGAACAACACTGAATACGTGTTGTCGTTTACACTAAAAGATCACGAAATAATGTTCTTGCTCTAGCTCTAGCTCTATGTTCGTTTGATGTAACTGCACCGTAAGATGTAATTTCTTAATTAAGTCATTTTTCTACTTGACCATCAAAGCAATAAAAGAAAATATACCTACTAAAATTTTAAATACAAATAAAAGGAATCTGAAGAAAGGTTCTGTTTTGTATTGCCAAAAAAAAAAAATCCTTAATATTGAAATGTCTGTACTAAATGGACTATTACTAGCAGATAGCAAACGTTAATAAGTTTTATTAATCGAAATGCTAAATAAATAGCTTGCTACACTAGTTTCTATATTTGAAGTTGTTTTCTTAGGGAATAAATTGTTACGCTATTTGATTGCTGAGACATTGTATATAGAGACACAAACTTGATAAAATAATTGTTTTACCCAGTAAATACAAACAATCAAATTGAAAATAATAGTTTGCTAACACTATATTGACTTGGAACAAATTGTATTTTGATGAATTTATAGCGGCGTTAATTTGTGTGTTCTTGTAAATAATTTAATTTATATAATTACACTACATATTTGTTATAACAATATACGAATATACTTATCTATAATTGTTTTATTTTAATGTGTTACCATGTTTAGAAATAAACGATTTTAACGGATTTAAAACGCGATTTATGCATTATAAATTTGCACACAAAGTGTGCGAAACGTCGGGATATATAATGAATAAATCGCGTTTTTAAATCCGTTAAAATCTTTAATTTCTAAACGTATAATTTTAACGTAAAAATCAAACACTAGAAAATACTATTGTTACCATGTCACCAATTTTCTTGAAAAAAAAATATTGTATTAGTTGGTATTGCTATTTTTAAAATTCCTTATGATATTAAGGTAAGTTAGACAATCGAAATTAATTCAATATCGTGAATACCGGCGTAACCAAACTAGATTTTAATACGAAAGTTAGGCGAGCGTATATTTAATATTTATATTAATATTGACAGTAACATGGAGGGGCATGAACTCTGTGACCTGAAAAAAATGCCTGGAGATGTAATTATGTAAGTACTTATTTAATAAAGAACTGTATATCTGTGATGCTTAAATTCGTGCGCAGACGAAACCGCGGGACAATAGTAAGTATTTCTGTAACTAATGTGTTATTAGTTCAGGGGTTTTCATGTGAAAGAGTCACGAACTTACATAAAGTAATTTAAAATCCATGCATTCTTAAAAGCTTTCGCGTTTATAATATTAGTAGGACTTTTTAATCCCTTTTAAAGTAACAAAAAATACCTATTATAAGGTATTTTCTGTAGCTACATACCTACCTACTTATTAAGTTTTAAATTAAAAATTATTATACTTATTACTATTTTCTTCTATTTTTTATCGAATTTTATTTAGATATGAGTTATGTATAATAATTTTCATACGATATCAACCTGTAATGAATGTTTCTTATTTTTACAACATTCAAAATTATTTTAATTTTATAGAAATATTATTTTAACATTGGGCTTATGTTTACGATTCTGCGGCCTATAAAAAAGGCTCTAACGAATTTTATAATGTCTGGATAATCTAAACAAAGGTAACGTAATTTTAATTTTTTAACGGTTTGTATTATGAGATGGTAATTTAATTATTATCAAATGTGGTGTTTTAATGAAGGTTGTATAGGTATTTTTTCTATTTTCACTTTTATGTAAGTGTAATGTTTTTTGAAAATGTACCATACAATTTTTAGGACGATAATTTTCTGATTTTATACTTTAACTAGCTGTTCCCTGCGGTTATACCCGCAGTGCTGGACTTAGCGAGATGATTCAATTATATGGAAAGAAAGAAAGAAAGAAAATATAGCCTATATCCATACTCGATAAATGGGCTATCTAACACCAAAATAATTTTTCAAGTCGGACCAGTAGTTCCTACGATTAGCGCGTTCAAACAAAAAAACTCGTCAGCTTTATATTATTAGCTGATATTGTTCACATTATAATGAAGCATTATATTATGGAACTCATTAGTAGCCTCATAATAATAAGCTGTATTTTTTATAATTTGGTATTTTTATTGCAATTTCGCAATCAAATTATACTAACATCATAACCACAATTTCCACTGCGAAGTATAATGCAACTAAATGAAATCACAATGCTTAAATGCGGTCACAATTAACAAACAAATTAAATTATTTTAATGCAGCTTTCAAATATTGGCGGTGACCGGTTTGCGCTTAGCTAACCGAATTATAACAAAGGAGAATGGGCATTTTACTATGGAAGTTGGGCCTGAACACTTGAGTTGGACCAATACACATGAGATATTGATTTTATAATAGATCATAACACATACATAACGGGAAAAATATATATAAAAAAATAATCAACCGGGTTTTTGTACAGTCACATCAAGTTTTATTACTTTGTGTATACTATTTTTTGCAATTAATAACTGTTGCAAGACAATGACAATATCTTTATGTTACTCCTATTCACTTTCACTTACAAAGACGTACTAATCTGAAGCCTTCTAATAACTAAAATACACTAATATCATGTTTTGTAACAGGTACCTATACCGTGTTTATTATATTTCAACGTAGTTAGACGTTTTTTATGGTTAAACTCAGTCACTCCAATGACATTTAGGTTTATATTTACTTCACTCGAATTAAAAACACAGTTATTGTGCGCAAAATAAATAAAACTTTTTGCCTTGACTGTACAAGAACCCGGTCGATTTATTTTTTTATTTTATTTTTTTCGTTAGGTATGTGTAATGATCTATCACAAAAACAATATTTCGTGTGTATTGGTCTTAGCCCAAGTTTCAGGCCCAATTTGCCCATTCTCCTTACGTGTTGACTTTATTTATTGTGACCATTGTGACATATCATTAGGAAGAAATTAAATATTTACTTCATTTAATTAAAATGGAAACATAATGTGCTATTGACGACGATGGAATATTAACGATCGCATATAGGAATGGAAAACTCATACTACCTTAAAGGCCAGCAACACACTCGCCACACCCCTGGTATTGTGGTTGTGGGTGCAAGTAGGCGACGATGTTCGCTTAACATCAGGTGACTCGTCTACTCGTTTACGACTAGATGTCACATGTCATCGAACTTTTGATTCTTCCACATGACGGCCTCTTCACAATGTTATCCTTTACTGTTTCGAGTAGTGGTGATGTTATCAACACGCGCAGATAAATTGAAAAATATCGATCGATTTATCGATTTGAAGGTCGAGGGAACTACTGCACTAGATATATATTTCTTATTAGCACTTAGGTATCTCTTGGTTTTGTTGAATTTATTAAGGAATTAATTAATTTATAAACAAACAAGCATGGAAAATATCATGTCAAAATAATTTATTTTTCTTATTTTTCGTCCAAACAAATCAAATAAATTTCTTAGAAATTATTATCTCGTCCATCTCGACCAAATCTCTTTCCAAGTTTTTTCAGTTTATTTCTTTTTAAATCTGTATACCCATAGAATATTAGAAAAATAAAGGATGAATGGGAAGTGGCGTAATTTTGCAAAAATGTTACATTTATTTAATTAATCTACCTATAAGGGTTATTCAGTTCTTGTTTCTAAGAAACTTACCCGAGAAAGGTCATAGTTGAGCTTCAATCGGATAAATTCAGTTGTTATGATGTTTAAACCATCCAATCGTAATGATTATTATAGCAATCACATCGGTTTTCCTACCACGTATTGTTTGGCGACAAAACGAATCAGGAAGATATAGTTTAGTAGCCATAATGTGGTGATAAATATTTATATTATTATCGTATACGAAAGGCTATCACAGGATAGGAACAGTTTCAGTGTCGAGATAATTTGATCGTAGTGTTATACGTGTTTGATAAAAATATAATAAGTGTTATGAGGCCCCTTAGTAGCAATTGCTATGAGATGTTACAGTCAGTTTGTATGAAAATTATCTATTTGGTTTGCCATCTGGTTATTCTGCTATTTTGATAATTATGGTTTGCTGAAATGAATTTAAGAGATAAAATACCTAACTTTTTAAATAATATAACAGAGAATAATTTTACAGAAGAAGTAGTGTAAATAATATTATGTTCATTATAAAACATTTAAAACAAACTTATATATGTCAAATTAAATACGACTCCTGAAAATCATTCAAATTAACACGTAACGCGCAACATTCCAGAAACTTCCACATCTCGCTCACCATCGACTGCCCATTCAAGAGTTTACAAAACATTTTCATGAGCTCTGAATTAGCCGTCGGTAATGATTACGCTTCAATCTAGCGAGGCATCGTATTTCGCATCACGTATCCAGTGATTGTTGGGCGACAAACCGGCTGCCCGCCGGCCGCGGCGTTCCAATTACTAGGGACATAGACACCCCGCCTGGTAACCTGCAAAGATTAGGTATGGTAGAGAAGGCAGAATAGAGACTTTTGAAGTGAAACTTCTTTAGGCGCGTTGAGAGTAAAATTTCAAGGTCGCATGGCAATACCGTCACGTCATGGAGTAAGGCGACGAATATGGTATCTTTAAATCTTGCCAAAGAAGTTTCACTTCTGACACGTGCGCTCGGCACAGACGTTCTTTTTATGTTACAGTGGGCTATTGAGCCCATCCAGGAAGGCTACGTAAAAGGTAACGGGCAAGATTGTACTTTGTATGTTGAATGATAGGCCAGAGAGTTACTTTCAAACATATGTAGAAATATTGATTTTAATGATAAATGTAGCTGTACAGCTCCTTGTGCGTCCTGAATAGAATCCGATTTCCATCATGCCATGATAGATGAGGGTAAAGATACGATGAAACCCATGTGAGAAATTTACTCAAGTTAGTAGGTCAATTTACTTGATAAAAAATTATCCTTGGTACAGGAAATGAATATTTTGTGAGATGTGATGTGATGATATTATGATCGCGTGTAATTAATGGGGTTGATTTTATGTCGCTTTATTGTTCACTCTTTGTTCTATTTTAGTCCAATCGGTACTGTTATTATTAAATTTTATGTTTTAGGACAACATTACTTACATTAATTACTATGTGGCTGTTCAATTAAGCAAAGCTGTTTCAGTTGGTCATTCTAACAAAGGCCATCACCATCCATAATATCCTTGTTCTAAAAAAAAATATTTTATTATTATTGTCCTATTACATACATTTGTTAAAAACTCACCTTTCATAAAACAAAAATCTTTCGAGAGACCACATGCATCAGCCATGAAAATATTTTCACGCTGAATTTACACAATATATTCTATACAATCATATTATATGCTACTCCAGTACATAACTGTTTACATTATGCTAATGAGTAGCGTCTGTCCGTTGTTTACTCTATGCCGGTACCCGCAAACCCCTGCTCTCACTTATCAGGACTTACGAGCTAATACCACCCGAAGGGCGCCACCCAATCTGCTGCGCTTATCTCAATTTAATGGCTTCCGTATTAATACCGCCTTTGTCTAATTTGAGGATACTCGGAACAATGTTTAATCGACCGGTAAAAATTGATGGCCACTGAATTTCAGTGGATTTAATACTGACCGTATTGGGTGAAGCAATTATGCGCTAATGTTTTTGTGGTCCTGGAAGTAAACGATCTTGTATTTAGCATGCAAATGGAAATATGCGTCTAAATACTTTTACCTCCTTATCATCTGCGATATGCTATGTAACATCCCGTGTACGATACCTCTCGGCTATCCGAGGGGTGTGGTGTTTTACGCTTATACATTTACTACTAGACTATATGCGCAATACTGGCTGTATGCGCAATTTATGGTCAATTAATTAAAATTTTTTTTTTTTTGTTTTTTAATAGTAAAACCATTCTTGCCTATGTCTGGTTTTATATTATACAGGGTGTACCAAAAAGTAGTGATGAACGGAAGCTGAGAGGTAGAGGACCTAGAGGGCTATCCGAATCACCCCCATGTATGTTATGCGATTTTTCGTATTTTCGGAGTTATGACGTTTTTTTCAATTTTTCACCTATCGCCGAGTACGATGATATTTTCACTCATGCTGACGTCAATGATTGCGGAAGATGCTTGATTTTTTTTGTGTGCTAAGCTGAAAGATAGGCCAATTCAGTATGGTAACATTTACTATCGTTAGATCTTTGAATGGAATAAAAAAAAGAATTAAATGGCAAGAAAGATAAAATTACCCAGTATGTTCACCACTTCAAGGGCCCGTAAAAAAATAAAATCACATAAAAAAAGTTTTCCGTTTGACTTTTAAAAACTTGCTCTATCTACCAGATAGCTACCCTGAAAATTTCATTTTATTATTCAGAAGGCTTCAATCGAAAAATTTAAATCTAAATGTGGTAAGTGCAAAAATTGAATTAACATGATGATCATTAAAACCAATAAATAGGTGTTTAATTACCAGAAATTTTTAAAATAACCCCGCTGTTGCTCAATGCAAGTGCGACATCACCGTAAAAAGTTGTCTTTTAAATGTCTGAATGCCCTTTTATCATTTTTAATGGTTTCTTCTGCTACTATGAATTTCCGGGTTATTTCGTCCAAATTGTGGCAGTCTCTCGTCTTTTTAGTATCCCCACGGAAAAAAAATCAATAGGGTTTATGTCCGGGGACCGTGCAGGCCAGGCTAAAGGGCAAAGATACCCTGAAAGATGGATTGGTCGTTGCAGCCTGCGCATGCGCCGGTGACGCCTGCCTTAAAGCCTGGCCTCCACGGTCCCTCGACCTAAACCCCATTGATTTGTTTCAATGGGAATACTAAAAAGACCTCGGCTACTTGAGAGAATGCCACAATTTGGACGAAATAACCCGGAAATTCATAGTAGCAGAAGAAACCATTAAAAATGATAAAAGGGCATTCAGACATTTTTAAAAGACAACTTTTTACGGTGATGTCGCACTTGCATTGAGCAACAGCGGGGTTATTTTAAAAATTTCTGGTAATTAAACACCTATTGATTGGTTTTAATGATCATCATGTTAATTCAATTTTTGCACTTACCACATTTAGATTTAAATTTTTCGATTGAAGCCTTCTGAATAATAAAATGAAATTTTCAGGGTAGCTATCTGGTAGATAGAGCAAGTTTTTAAAAGTCAAACGGAAAACTTTTTTTATTTGATTTTATTTTTTTACGGGCCCTTGAAGTGGTGAACATACTGGGTAATTTTATCTTTCTTGCCATTTAATTCTTTTTTTTATTCCATTCAAAGATCTAACGATAGTAAATGTTGCCATACTGAATTGGCCTATCTTTCAGCTTAGCACACAAAAAAAATCAAGCATCTTCCGCAATCATTGACGTCAGCATGAGTGAAAATATCATCGTACTCGGCGATAGGTGAAAAATTGAAAAAAACGTCATAACTCCGAAAATACGAAAAATCGCATAACATACATGGGGGTGATTCGGATAGCCCTCTAGGTCCTCTACCTCTCAGCTTCCGTTCATCACTACTTTTTGGTACACCCTGTATCGAGCAATGGTGGCATTACAGCAATTTTCAAAGAACGTCATAATATTAAGAATCCTAGTACAATAAAGGACAAATAGCTGTAAAAGGACATTTTCCGAAGCATTATTCGCACAAAGAACTCAGCATAACAAGGCATCATTTGAAAAGATATCACGTTTAGGTCGAATCAAAAGAGCGATACAGTGCTCCACGCTTCCGTTAAGAAGAGAGAGGGCAGAAAATTGTGCGGCAAAGTCATTGTTTCCAATCAGTACCTAAAGGGAAAAGTTTTATTGGGTACAAAGTGGATATTCACGGGTGGGACGATAACCACGGATATCAGAGTGGCAAAGGGATTTTTGAAGGATTGCGATGGAATCGTCTTATGTTTGTGTCCTTTTTGGATAAGTTGACCGGCGTTTGTGTGATTATTTATATACGAATGGTTGGGTTTTGCAGTATTTATAAAGAGAACAGGAAATAAGTCTGCGAGTATAGCAGCCTTGTGGCCCTACATGCTAAATATAATATGTATAAGTAACATCAAAGAAAACACCAATAAAAAAGACGTGTGGCACTCGGGGACTGCCGCGGTAAGCTATTGCATGCTATGCCTTCAAGCCACACCTCCGTGTCCGTCGGAGTGGGGAGCGTGAGGTTTTTTCGTTACGGAATTTCTCGATTCGGTCTCCGCGCTCAAGGCCCGCGATAAAAGCTATGCAATAGCTTAAAAATTTTAAGAAGTGGGCGTATTTTTACTATTTTACTGGACGCTCATGTCTTATTAAATTAAGTTGTTAGGAAAAATGTGTTCATAATAGGTAAAATCCAGCAAACTTCAAACGCGATCTTAGTACAATGATCATAATAAGTTAAGGGTATACGGTGGAACAAATAACGTAAAATATAATAGTTTGGACAGTTCGCAGATTCTTCGTAAGTTAACAAGTGTGTGTGGCACGATGCAGTTTATGAGTTTGGGATGTTACACCTTAGCAAACAAGCTGGGAAACTTATATCAAAATATCGATATTGCTACTTTTCTCGCGTATATGATGCAAAAGTAAAACTCGCATGTAATAAAATTTTATAAGAGTTTATACCTTGTAAAATGTTGTGTCATTTTAACGATGCACGAGTTATGCAGAATTCTTTTTGGTCGAGCGAATTAGCGTAGATTGAATTATAAAAAATATATAAGTATAATATTAACCTAATAACACTTCATTAAAAAGAAGAAGAAAAAAGTAAATACTACCTATTCATATTTTACATTTACCTTCGCAAATAAACAATATCCTAACCCAATTTCATAACTTATTGCTTTGTATAGTAGTTACGATACATTTGATATGTAATTTTAAAATTCATTCATAGACTATTCACAGCATATCTGCAGATATTCTAAATTCCGCAAAAATCGTATGATTTATTCTACATTTATACTAAGAGGCTGCCACGGAATATATTCCATGCTTAAAGTCCACTAGACTTCACTGTTTTGAATTCTACATCTTTGCTTTCCGCTCACAGTGGACGTAACATTTTGCGCCAACTGCAATCCGTTGTTCAAAGGATTTTGCACCCTACTCTTTCAAGAATAAAGCGCTAAATCGTTTCATTGTATATTATACTTTTTGCAATACTAATTCGAAGCTGTTCGAATTTTTATAAAGCGCTATACTCAGCGTTTTACATCCAAAAGTGGTTCTTATTGCCAAAGCAGAAACATTGTTTTTTCCGCAGCGAAAAATCGAGTCTGATATGTTACTTTAGAGTGGCGTAAAGGTCCCTCGAGGCTTGATCCCGAATCGTTCATTCATGCTCGTCACGTGATGACCATCCCTTGTGTACTGCATCATATATAGGAAATCTTACATAGAGTTCCACATCACACGTAACCGTATCTACATTTTATTAAATCTTCGTTTTTGATGTTTCAAGTAGCGTGTTTTTCCAATCCCTGAGGGTAGATTTCCGATATAGAGCATCGTAGCTCTTACTGACCAGAATCGTATATTGAAACATGAAAGATGTTTTAGTTGATTGAAAGTAGATGGATGGATTGATAAGATAAGGTTACTTGTATAATTCATTAGTTACCACGAAGTAAGATAGATCAAATATTCAATTGCATGAATTTTATCGGATTGCATTTTCCGTAAAGTTAGCTATTTTTCCTTTATTTTCTATTATTAATTAATGACTAAACACTAGTGCCGCTCTGTCTTCTTTACAAGTTTATTTACATTCATTTATATTCATTCAAATACTTCGTCGATTTTAATAAATACCTAAAAATTGAATTTCAAAATATACTTTAATGCATAGCTGAAAACGTGTTGTAAACTATATAATATGACGTCCGGCACATACTCAAAATTTCAATCACGATTTCTCAAAGATCAGCAGACCCCCGTGGCCGTTTTCCATTCGTCTTTGTCTTTTACAGATTCCTTTTATAGACGGTCCTTTTTCTATTTCCTTGCGGCTTTCATTATATCGCCGCTCCAGGCAAGGGTTTTGAGATCGAGGGCTGCAGTCTGCTATGGAAACAGCACCCTACGACTGGCTATTTCATTTCAAATTATTGTTTTTATGTGCAAGTACAGGTACAGGAAGCGGGTTATTGGCTTTTTTATTTAAACCAGCCATGGTATATTTACATATTCGTTGTCTATTAGGTACATTAAATCTATTTTATATAAAGTAGCCTAAATAATGTTAAATTTTAGTTACTTAAATTGCATTCTTGGGGGTATTTCTTGTTCATAATAATTATGTAATTATTATTGAATGATGTCATGTCCTGTGTTTTTCCAGGATTGTAATTTGTAAGTAAAAGCTCAAAAGGTAAAAAATAAAACAGTTGGATGCCATTCGATAATCTTTCGATTTGCTAGTTAAACAAGCAACAGTAATTTATCAGATAAAGTATTCGAATGCTATAACTATCATCAATACGAACTTTGACACTTAAAAAAGCCAGAGATATGTATTAGGACTTTATCTGATAAAAGACCTGTGTCCCCAAACAAAAATGACGTATAGATGAACAATTTGCACCGTCCTAAGTAAATCGAAACATGCAAGTTTATTACAGTGTTGCGATGTTAATAGCTGTGTTCCAGAGGAATCCCAAATGTAATCTAAGATCAAGAGTTTATTGCAACGCATGCAATAGCATTTAGGGGTGATAACGACGTCATAATATAGTATTATGCTATAGTATAATAATTATCTAGCTAAGCGTTTGTGCTATTTGTAGGACACGTGATGGCAATTGTTTCTTGGTAGAAATCTACAATAATATTATAAACTAAGTCTGGACGTTATGCCACAAAATAACTTTTATTTAATATGTTTGATTTTATTTTTAATCTATTCTTTAGGTTAAGCAGATTTTAAATTTAAATTAAAAAAAAAATATTGTAGCAATGAATATATTCATTAAATTAATTGATTTATTCAAAGAGGAAACATTATTTAATTCACATGTTTGTTTGTATTGAACAGGTTCCAAAAAGACTGGACCGATGGATAGGAAGGCGATGGGATGATAGGCTAGTATGCGAATAAATTGAATTGATATTAATTTCTTTATTTTCACTGAAAGTTGATTGCATTTGCTTGTGATTAATTTTTCATAGAATCGTTTATGTACCTTAATTGTATTGCGTTTAAATTTTTCCACGTATTCCAATTTGATCAGATTTTCTCATTTAAATAACGTATTCACAATATTTTGTTTAATTTACCTTTGCAATTAACTGAGGTATAAAGTAATCCTGTGATTGTCTCAGTAATATGAGGACGGATACAAACATTAGGTTACTATTTACCGTTTTGTGTAGGCTATTAGGCTACAATTCCCGCTTGCATTTAATATATTTTTCTTCAAAGTTTTCATTTTTATCATAAATGCTGTGTCCTTGTACCTTCGCGGCAAAAAGTAACAATCCATTGTATATTCATGACCATTACAGAGAGCTTTATAGCACTCAAAGGGGATTCGAAACAAAACGGAACATTTTGGTTCCGACTGTACACTCGAAATTTACATCCACAGGTAAATGTGGCCTCTTAATAATAAAAAAGCGGGAAAAGGGAAAGACTCGAGAAAATGGCCGATGTTTATCGGGAAACAAAGGCAAGTGTGGCATGCAATATGCATAACGATTGTCTGAATTAGGTAAGTGCTTCGAATTTTTGTATTTCATTGTTTATATAATATAAGCTATTAGAAGCGACTATGATATATTCAGGTAATGAGACAGTTATTTTAGTACCTGTTTTTAAGATAATATATAAGCTGGTAATGAATATTTTTTTATTATTTTTAATGTTAGAGCGGGCAACGAGTTGGGGAGTCGCCTCATCGTAAGCGACTGTCACCGCCCATAAGCTTTTGCAGAGGTAAATACCAAATTGGTAAATACAAATGCGTTGACATCTTAAAGGAATCAATCCAACACTTAGAAATAAAGATGAACAACTTATTTAAAACACAGCAATGCCTAATTTTTCGGCAACATATAAAAATATCGTTATAAACGCAAATGCTTAGGTAATTTGGATGCAATATAAAAATATTATTATGATGCGTTATTATATTACTGATAAATCAATGAAATACGTTTTAAATATGGAATTACATTCGTCCATCTTCTTTATATACTTACTATATTTTATTGAGACGGTCTTCATAAACATCCAGTGCTTTGAGACATAAAGTTTTAGCAGTGACATCATATTTTCCGTTTAATCTTATCGGACATAACGCTATATTGATACGTCTGGTTATAAAATTTTATAAGCTTTAAATTGACTATAAATTTTGTCAGTTTGTGAAATTTGACAATAAAATATTTACACGCAGCGGGATATCGTAAAACACGTTTTACTTCTAATTTAAGGTGTTATAAATGTTTATTGGTGAATCATGTATCAAAAAATATATATGTAATAGCTTTTGACATATTAATAACCAATTAAGAAAATTATTACAATATTAAACACGAGACAAATTTTATACCAGTTTAAGGTTTTATTTTATCACATTTTGTCACACAGTTTTTCATATTATACAATAAGGAAATTACTTGTAATTTTTTTCGAAGAATTTAAGCAATATTTACCACTGTAGAGTACCTTCTGTACCTTAACACAATAATATTACACTACTATCAATTTCACATTACGACCACTACAAAGATTTGCCGATAATTGCTATCCCAATCTTGCTACATTTCCCTGCATTTACAATAAAACACCAAACGCGTAAGGATAAAATAAATGTTATTCAAACGGTATTGCTCGTACCGATTGCCGCTACTACTCTAGTCGGCTTTGACAGGCGAAGTACAATTTACGGCCGTTCATGGTGCTCGATAAAAAACCTTTGTCATAAGCCAACCCGGCAACACTCGCGCTTTACGACCAAATAAATTTCAAACACTATTATCATTCAAATCGTGGTCCCACAAATACAAACACCCTTTTTATCAAGCGTCCAATATTCACAAAATATTTTCACAGAAACATGTCCTAACGTTAAGGTGTTTCTATTATTGGTGTGTGGATTTATGGATGGTCACGTTTAATAAAATTTATTCGTGTTATTCAAATAAGTTAATATATTTTTTAATAGTGTTTACTGGGATTATTTTGAATATTTAAGGAAAACATGGTAAGGACTGCATGCCCGTGAATTAAAAAGTTTGACGATCTATTCCATCTACTACCATTTCTTACGATATAGTATATTCTATATTTATTTTATTTTATTTATTTTAAAAAGTGTCATAACTCATGAATTGAAGCATCAATTTATAGCAATGATTAAAATAAAGCAGGTGTGAACAACCAAATAATAATTATATTTAGATAATTATTTGTGACACATAGATTGTAGGAGATTCCATAAGAATTTACAATGTAATAAATATTATGACAAACTCGTTTGAATTAGAATAAAAACAAGGTGCGGATGTTAATAAAAATCAAGAAAATCAGTAATTTATTATAAAATACTTTACAATACAAGATTATCATTTCACAATACTTATAATAACTTCGATATTGTTAGACTATATGTTTTTGTATTGTTAAAACATTCTAGTCTTTTGTGATACCCACTTGTGAAGGGATTAAGGTAGGTCAGGTTAAGTAGTGCCTCGTGAAGAATCCACCTTGTAGGTGAGAGGTTGTGTCAAAGAACTTATCGATCCTTTGTGGTCGTTAGTGTTACTATGGGTATCTGTGATCATTATATTGACAACTGGATGTTATTTAGGTAACAAACCGCATTGTTAAGGTATATAATTAATGGTTGTTTTGGTTAATTTTTGTAGTATAGATATTTTTTTTTTTAACCAGATTTACAATACGTGGTTTTGTTGGCCAAAATTTTCTAGTGGCGGTGGAAATTTTTAATGCAAATAAAAAAATCCCGTATCTTGGTTTAAAGAGTTCAAATTAAGACCAGACGAAGGATCACTGTCTTATATACTACATAGATATAGATTTATTATTTGGCAATCAGATATACAGACATTAAATAGCATAAATAAAAATACTATGTTCAATCTTAAACGTGTAGTAGGGGATGGCTGAATTGGGTTAACCAGCAGTTTGAACACTTGTAAAAGTTAACAAACCCTGCTGATATACGGTAAAATTTACTGGAAAGGATTGTTTGAAAATAACTTGTATGCTAGAATATAGAAGGGTGTAGTGTATCTTATTTCTTTACAGGGTAGTACTTACGTGATGCAAGCAGCTCTCTTTTTTTTTTTTTTGTGTGGTGTCTCTCAATGTTAGCCAGAAGGGCTTCTACATTTTAACGCGGACGCGGGGGTGAACTGAAGGTTCACCCTGGTAGCGACATGCACAAGGGCGTCCCCCCGCCACGGGGACCACGAACCTCGGCTTGAGCTGTCGCTTGAGTGGAGGAGGCCAGAAGGGCCCTAATCGGACGGGGCAAGCAGCTCTCTTATTCCCGAGTACACGTATTATCTATAAAGGATTCGAAAAGGCATGTCTCCTTATTGAATATCATCTTTACAGGCTCAACATAATATTATCTATAATTATATGAAAGTACTTTTAGACCTTGTGAATTATCTATCGTGTAACCAGATTTTTAGGGAAGCCATGATTCGATTTTGCTCAATATACATAAACAAAACGAGGATATTAAATTTCATTAATAATACATAACTAAATTACAGAATTATTTCATACTCCAAATACATTGAAACTGCATTCATTAAAGATCTCAGAAAGTCTTATTTTACGAATTTTCTAGAATATTTTGTCAACAAATTAAAACTTAAGAAAACACACAGCATACCTCTTAAATTAAAAAATTAACACCGTCCACCTCATATAAAAATACAGTAAAAATTTAAAATCATTTAAAAACTATAAAATATTTACCGCAACTTTGTAACAGCGGCAATACCTTTGAGCAATCAAAGTATTAACTCGACTGAAAATTGCTTCGCCATTATATTGGCCGATGGCATTCGAATTTTTTAGTCAAATTTTCCGTCTGGACAATATTGATGTGCCGGCTATTCTTTATATTATACCAAAAATGTACGCTTTTATCGGTTTTTAAGAATGCTACGAACGCTACATTGCATTATTTTCAGAGTTATTTTTAAAATAATGAATATTTTGTCATATTTTTTTATATTAGTGAGCAAAAACTGCATCGATAAAATCATCAAAAAATTGTTTTAAACAGTAATTTTTTGTAACATAAAAGGTTTTAACTTATACAATAAAGCTTTATTATCTCTTCGTTATTTAATACAATTATCAAAGGAATTCTTTTAATTTTGATTCATTTCATTTGATTTGTAGAAACGTCTGATGATTAAGTTTTATGTACTCCGTCACAAACTTTAATAAGTCTAGACTCTACTTCATTTCTAACTTTATTGCTATCAACTGAAACTATGAAAAAACTTAATTCGTCAACGAATGATATTCATTTTAGTTGAAATCCCTAAGTCACAGTTGGTAATGAGAGGTGCGATCCAAAATAAAGATAAGGTTGATTAAGGAAAGTAATCTTAAATCCGTGCGCTGAAGAGTCTAATTTTGAACGTGAAAATAGAATGTTATATAGTTCAGGTATTTAGCTCGTTACTGAGGTATGTCCGAAAAATAACTCCACCTGCATCAATGCAGTAATTGAGAGAAAAAACACTTGAGCTATTGTGTAATTATATTTTTACGTTGGCCGCTAACAATTTATTTGGCTAACAAAAAGTTATCTGCTAAAGATTGACGACGCAGTGAACTCGAAACGAATTTTGTGCCATTAATTTTTTATTTGGAATCCTTGGTCGCACGATTCTATATTCTTTATTTCGTTTTACGCAAGATGCCACCAAAATATAGCTTGATTTGAGAAAACGCAATAAATTCGATTGTAATTAATGATCGATTTGATATTTGCAAAACTTTCACCTCCTCCACTGACTGTGAGATTTTTTACTATGATGAAGATATAAAAACATTCGAATATTCTGCCTAATTTGCAAAAAAAAAAAAATCACTCGTACATATCAGGTTTGAGATATCTGTAGCGTGTAACGATTTTCTTATATTATTAAAAATTACTAGTTTTATTAAGCCTAATCAACCATTTTATCAATCCATACGCCATGTTTATTCATGTTATGTTCAAAGTATTCCTAACGAAATTGATAAGAACCATCCTGTTTTATTATTTTACACATTTTATCTCGAAAGCGTATAATTTAGATCCGAATTCATATATCCTTATCTTCTCAAATAAACTATAAAGTAGAAGTGTATGGGAAATTTATTGTAATTTAATTATGGTTATTTACAATGTGGTCTTACCACATACGGTCATGCGGACAAAATATACAAGATGCCCAAACAAATAACACAGACACCGGTCTAGAAACTATAAGACACCCACGTTACATTCGCAGATCAATGCTTAACCATTTAAATGAACTATATAAGGGAGACCCATTTAACCCTTGAAGTGGTTTAAAAATTGTAACAACAGTAATACTCTGAGGGGTCAACGTATACTGGTCCTGTTTCTACCCACGCGTGCCACTTTATTGGTCGGAATTGCCTCTAAACGTTACCAATGAAGCGTTCGTTGCTGTATATTTATGCCCTAAGACATGCATGTTTCCATAATAAAGTACAAGATATATAGAGGTCGCCACCTTAAGATTGTTACATGCCGACTTAGTCACGGAATTGGAGGTAGGAACCTAATTTACAAAGAATTTCGTAATAAACATATCAAATGGCTTGTTTGTTAGAGCGTTTACGGTTCTACAAGCAATTTTACGCTAGTCTCTGTCTATTAGCTGATAAGTGTGAGTTGTAAATATTCTCCGAACATGCTATATTAACGTATGAATTTGCCTTTAATAATTGAGTTTGTATTTAAACAATAAACGTGAATAATTGTTGAAGAAGCCAATTAAATACTTCGTCAAAATAAGTTTAATAATTGTTTAGATGGCTTCCCTTGCTTTCAAATGTGGTTCTAAAGTTATGGTCTCTGCAGTGGAATTGCATTCATATTATTCGTGCAATGATTTATTATTATAGCCTAAGGATACGTAATTAATGCGCTTTTGCACTTTTTCTTTCATTCTTAATTTTTTGTATACCTACAGTTAAGTTAAGATAGGCTCGAACTTTAACATTCATATTATTTACTGCTATAATAGACACAAAGAAAAACACCAAGGTATCGATTTTCTAAGATCTGTATTTTCGTTAACGAGGGCCCATAAAACTTCTTCAATATCCGTGTTTCTTTCAGTTTTTTTCCAGTTGATAGATAAAAGGGACGTATTAAAATTTATTAGAGGACGTCGTGAAACAAGGATAAACAAATATAGGGATATACTTTGATGCTTACGCGCTTTGTTTATTTATTAAGTTACTTATTATTTTTGAAGGATTGGCACAGTTAGGAGCTGTAGATAATACGTCGGTGACGTGGATTCGATTCATAGTACCTAATTACTCAAGTGAAGGTGATCGTTTTTCAATTTTTGAAGTGAAACTTCTTTAGGCGCGTTGAGAGTATAATATTTTGAATTTCGCATCATGGTAATACCGTCACGCCATGGAGTAAGGCGATGATTTTGGTATCTTTGAAACATGCCAAAGAAGTTTCACTTCTGACAGGTGTGCTCGGCACAAACGCTCTTTTTTTTTCAAATACTTTAACAATGCCTTAAATTGAATGATAAAGATTTTAAAAGTCTTATAGGTAAAACTAAAAAATGTGCATAGTAGTTACCTTGTAATTACCATAATAAAAATAATAGTGATCTCTATTTAATTGTCTATTGAATTTACTAATATTTGTCTATTGAATTTATACTGATCGTTTTGATAAAACGATCATAATATTTGATCATTGAAAAATGATATTATATTCTGTTGTTATGCTTTGCACCGAGTTTACTGTACAATATTGTGAAATAAATATCATGACATATAACCTTTATGAGGTTCATAGAAGTAACACTTTCGTATCGAAACCGTTACAACGCTAGCACGACTTGACACCGCTTATCTGTTAGATTGCATGTCAGAACACCTAAAACCAGGTTTTGATACATTACCTCATAATTCATGGAAATTTTAGATCCAATGCCGCGATATGGTACGGTGTATTTTTATTTATCGTTATTTTAAACATTTTTGTCGTGTTCTTGTAATTTATTGTGGGGAAAATGCAAATATGTGAAATATGGGGATTGATAATATGATTAGATCAGAAAATCAAAAGGTTATATTATCTCATGGAATATATTTATTTGGTTAATTTATTACATTTTATTTGTTTATCACACAAATAGTATGTAGGAGGTAAATTAAGTGCGTGTAGATGGTAGTTTATTATGGACCGATTTTTATTTCATTCCAGAGACTCTTGTCTGTGATTAAAAGTATAAATCTTTGATTATGAGTTGAGAAAAACACTGATAGATCTATCGTAAAAATCGTTGGAATAGAAGAATTTTTGTTAACAAAAGTCCTACCTTAAATAAAGTAAATGACCACCATCATAATCCTTTTCAAAATCATCATCTTACTAATCCTTTGTGAAATCATCATTTACCCCATAGCCATAGGTCCAAGATCCATAGATATTATATCTATTTGTATCAATCCATTGTACGTTTTTGTACTACATATTCATGATCGTGACACATTTTGCCACAAAAAACATGTTTTGATTGGAGTTTTCAATAATCCATTATCCATGACGAGTTTTGACATCTAACTGATGTGGTCCGACATTCCGTTAACCCAATAGTTTGCAAATATGTGGAGTCATTGTAAAATATAGGTGTTTGATGGGAATTTAATTTTCAATACGTGTAGATTGCAGTCTTGTTAGACTGATTTGTGTGTGGGAAAGGTTGGTATAAGAAATTGTTATTTGCGAGTGTTTGAAATTTTTGTGGGTAGTTTACGCCACCAAAGTGCTAGACTTGCTGTGTCCCGTGTTTTGTGACGTTATTAGCTTTTTATTATTAAATTGTAGAGTAGACTAAAGTAAAGTAAGTACTATTAAAGTAGATAAAAGTGACCAAATATGGAATACTTACCATTTCTTTTTTATGCATATAAATAGCTGCGCTTCGCGGTTTAACCCCCGCGTGGCTCCTGTGACCTGTCCTGTTGGTTTTAGCGTAATGATATTATAATTATAGCCTATAGCCTACCTCGATAAATGGACTATCTAACACCGAAAGAATTTTTCAAATTGGACCAGAAGTTCCTGAGATTAGCGCGTTAAAACAAACAAACAAACAAACTCTTCAGCATTATAATATTAGTATAGAAGATTTACACAAATGTTATAATATTGTATTTGCCCTTAAGTTTGTAACAATTTGAGGTTATATCGATCATCTAATCCTTCCTTAACTGTTATCAAAATTCCTATTATAACAAACGCCTTCAAACGCTCCGATCACTTACAAAACGCATCACGTCAGCGCTGTTTACGTCAACATTATTCACAGGAAAATAATACCTTTAACCGTATCAGTGTGAAGTCAATCAGACATTTCAATATAGTCGCATTTCACACGTTGCCTTCATTTACATGGTACACGTGTTACATCCGTGTATTCATCTGTCGTGGCCATATGCCGGAGATAGCGACGTGTTGCGCGACTTGTTCAATATTAGTTTTTACTTTTATTGCCAAATATATACCTTTTGTTGTTTACCGGCTACTCGATTGTATTGGTGTGTTGATGGTATCGTAACGCATCTAAATGTTGAAAAGAATACGAGACATAATATGCCTGGCTTGATATATCAACGTACAGCCCAAAGTACTATTGATTTGTTTACTCAGTTCGTACGATTAGAAATTTGAAGTTTCTTGTTGTTTCCTTATAAAGTATGTATGTATGGTGAGCAAGAAGAAAAAAAAAAACATTTTCGCAGGGTCGCCTTTTCCTAGAAAAAAGGTTTTAAGTTTTGTTCATTTATTATTTTTTAAACGTAGGATTAACGCAGTTCGGTAGATGAAAGAGTCTATTGATGAAATAGTGCTAATGTCACGTATTAACTCACGTAAAATGCAGTACTGAGGTAAAATTGCTTGCATTTGTACAACTGCATCCTTATTTGCATGACATCGTTAGTTAGTTGTTAGCATAAATATGCATGCTAACATGGACGTATAAAAAAAGACGGACGGAGTATCGCCTAAACATTGAGTGAAGCCTAGTAATGGCGGCGACACATCCATGTGTGTGTGCCATGTTGCCTTGGCAACAGCTGACGACAATGGCGGCTGTATTTTTTCTATAAATTTAGCCATAATAATTTTGTCATTAAAACATAAAAGAAATAACTTGCTTCCCTGTGGAATGTAATCCCTTGTGTTTTGTTATTTAAAATTGTACTGTTGCGACACCATTTAACCACGCAAGACGGCATTTTAAATATTTTTGTGAAACAGTGAAGCAGTTAATCAGTCGGTAGTTCACGACGTAATGGCGGCCGACTAGCTTACTATGGTGAGAGTGTGTGCGTGTTCATCGTCTTTACACGATCGCTAGCTTACTACGGTAGCTTCACGTTGTTTGTTCGTAAAACGGCGTCCGTCTTTTTTTATACGTCCATGCATGCTAATAAAGTTTGTAAATGCTTCTTCTATAATAAAGTGGTCCGTTATGTTCGTAAGTCGTAACCATATAGTAACGACGCTTCATTCAAGAAAATTCTTTAGTTGGTAGAAAAATTGATAAAATGTCCAAGGTTCTGTCTCAAAATATAGGTATGTTTGTTTTTTTCAAAACTAATCAATAATAGACATCGTTTTAATGTTTTATATAATATTGTTTATAATAAATAAGTAATATATTATAGGTACTCAGTTTTAGGCTTTAGGGAATTACCTTGCAGATTTACAATGAAGAGCTTAATGATTTTTAGTGTGAATTTTCACTGAATTCCGTCAAACATTCAATCCAATATACAGTATTCAGTAAATTTAACAAAACTGAAACAATGCACAACCATTGGTCATATATGACATAATAAATAAAGGTTTTATGTACTGCGGTTAGAAACAAATGAGTTAAACATATTATCTTTTGCTATTGTTAATTATTGAAAACGTCATTAATAAATCAGTGAAGTCCATTAAATTTAACGTGAATGTTCGGAACAATGGCTTGCATCAATAATTGATTGTACTGAAGTGATTATCGTAGCTCAGTTTTGTACACTATTTATTAATCGCAATCGATTTAATATTAAAGATAACGGTTGTATTGGGTATTGAAAAATGTAAAAAGTACGTAGTAAAATGGTTATTTTTTGTAATCATTTATATGAGATTATTGAATGGTGATATTTCTGTTTGTTACAGTTTTAAAGCTTTAAAATGATGAGTTGAAAAGAGAGAATCAAAAGCAAAAGCTACTTCTATGATGAATATTATCGGTATAAGTTGAGTTTAATCGATGGGGTTCATATCAATGAAAGAAAATCAATGTAGCATATTAATAATGTAAACAGCGTTTATATTAATGACGTTATTCACTAATTAAAAATTACCGTAATAGTGTTAAAGTTGTATAAATGTATAGTTATTTTTTTATTATTTATTAGATGTTATACAGTAAAGCCAATTGGATCTTATCAAAGACAATCATAATGTACGAACATTGAAACCTTTGATAAAAGAACAAAAGATGGAGATTATTGCTTTTTTTTATTTAAGTTGAATATTACAATAAAGTTGACTATAAATCATGGAAAGTAACAAACTTTATGAATAGATAACTTGAGTTATTTCCTGAATACATCTGTATATAATATAAAATTTTTATTTGTATATAATCGTTAACTATACATTTGCCCATGATGAATCTTCAGTTAAGGGTTGTGCATGAATCCACGAAGGTTTCTGAGTTGATACGATCAATTTTCGACAGTGTACTATAGAAGAAGCCGGGTTGCACAGCTAGTTGAAAATAATAAGTGGAAACAAAAAACGTGTGCGTGTACTAGTGTACACACGTAAGAAGTGAAACTTCTTTATGACCTTATTTTTCAAAAAATAATTTACTATATGCAACTTCACGCGTGGTAGGGATAAGAAAAAGATGGCGTGTAACGGAAAAATGTCACGCGTAACGAAAAAATGTTACACTAAATTTTTTTCCAACCCCGTTAAGAAGTTACACTTCAACAATTGCGTTGAACTATTATTCATAGATAGTTATACCAATAATGTAGGTTGGATAACACACCTAAATTATGATGAGGGATTACATAATCATCGGATTATTGGAAAATTGTGGCAAACAACGTGTCAAAATAATACATGTTTCATGTCCATTTGTGGGATTGTCGGTTCGCCTGTCGCATTGTATATTTAATTATTCAATAAGGTTGACACATGTAATCATTGTTCTAAGCGCGATCTAGTTCAGAGTATGGCCATTTATCCTGCCATAACGAACTCGTACGCCTATCTTACCAAAAGAGGTTCGTCCCTAGCCATGTAGGCGCGATATAGCAACAAGACTTACATGTGCACTCGGTTTTACATACAATGTGCGGTGGGCGTTGCGTATCATAGCCGGTATTGAATTGGACTGTTTGTTATGCGTGTTTAGGAAGTCGATTTCATTACGGTCTGAGGGTTAATAATTGAATATGTTGTATAATATTAAACTTAGAATAGATAATTATTTTTCTTTTGAAATATTACCGAAAAGCCGATACAAGAGAAGATATAGAGTTCGATAAGTGTGCCTGATTTAGTAAAAGCTCATTATCACACTGTTTGTATGCATTTCCTGAGAACATTTACTATAGTAGTGTTTATTTTTTTTTACACCATATGAAAGTAGAGATTTCAATGAATAAAAGACACCCCCAGTTTTTGAAAAAAGCTGATATTTTGACGGGTGACTTTTCGATTGAAAATTGGGTTGTTTTTTTGGTATTAATTCAAAATAAGGCGAAAAAATAAATATTTTCAATCAAATAAATTACAGTGTATTTGGGACATAATAAAGTAAGTTTCCACCAAATTTCGTAGAAAAACAATAAATTTTGAGGTAGATAAAAATAAAAGACCAAAAACTTGGTTTTTTGAATTTTTCACCTAAATTTTGAGGTTATGTGAAAAAATTGTGAATACAAAAGTTGTAGAACTTTTAATTACCTACAACTTTGCGATCGAACTTTTTTCTGTAGGACTTGTAGTTTTGTCAGAAATCGAGAGAAACCATTTTTTTCTCTTAAAAGCTCCCCCCTCCCACTTCCCGAACTCGGATTGACCGTAATTTATTTTTCCTTTTATTTTCATCATATTCCTCTCCTTTTCTAATGGGTTTCATCCGACTGCGATTTTTTTTATCTTTTCATTATTTTTAAAGGCTTCTACCCCAGTCTAATATTGCAATGTTATGATTAAAATTAACTTAAATCATACTGTGATTTTAAAGTTTTTTCCAAAGAAAAATTGCTACATTTAGACGAAACAGTATTGCATAATTAATATATTCTAATAGCAGATTATAATTATTATATAGCTTTTACTGCACTACTTTGATTTCAACGTGGAAAAAAATACTTCAACCCTACGTGCGAATAAAATACATAACTATATAAATGGTTTATACGGTTGACTGTACGTTCTGGTAAAAGCCTCATTTGTACGAGTACTGGAATTCTTTGATGTACCTTTTACGGCAAAGGATCAGTAATGCGAATATTCTACTGCACCATATTGTACACAATTTTATATTAATTGCTCTTTGAAAAACCGATATGGAAGCTATAATTTGTTCTACATTTGGCTAAGATGGTCCTTACATATGTAACGTCTGATATGGTTAGGCTTTGATAAACTAATCCGATCTTTATTGGTTTTTAAGAGTTGGAGGCATCGTTTTATAGATGTACAAGGTTGTGTTTGTATAGGGTACGTATACTTTAACTGGTGGGGTGTTTACACCTACGACATAAAATAGTAGGCGTCCTGTTTTACATAATATTTAAAATTAAGATTTTTAAAATAATAATTATTATTATTTCAATGATTCAATAATCAAAAAGAAAAGATAAATAATAGCATAAATTGTTATACTTTTAATCCAATTCTTTGTAGGATGGTTTTATAAGAATCTTATTATTTTTATAATTGCCTCAAACTCTCAATTCCAAAAAGGAACAAAATGAAAATATAAAACAAAATAATATTCCTATTTGTATTTTATATCTATAAGCGGTGCCCTAATGAACACGACTGCTGTGAAAATAGTTTTCAGTTGAATTCAATAATTGGCTGTACGACAGTGACGTAATAAAAGCGTTGTGGTTAATTTTCAAAAGCTCAGCTGACACTAAGCCGACAAACGAAATGAAGTGGAATTTATAGCGCCAAATAAAACTTAAATTATTATCGTTTACCTTGCAGTTTGCATGTTTTGAGGCAATTAGAGGTAGTATAGGTTAAAATGGGTTGTATTTTTACGTTATGCATGCTTGTAGTTAAAACATTTATCTAATATTGGAACTCTTATTATTTTAAGCTCTTTATTGGTGTCATGTCAATCTATTTTCATTATTTGGTCAGAGCCTATTTTAAGTGTAATACCGTTTGTGTTTTGGATATACATATTATATAACATTACTGCAGTATCCGACCCTTAGTTGGGAATAAATGTTTTTGTTTGATAACTATTCCGATATAACACCAATAAAACTAGTAAAAGATGTTGCAACGTTAATATTTTCTATAATTCCAATTCATGAGAAATCTACATTCAATATGTTGTAGGCTTACTTTCAGCGGAATAGCAAATACAGCTTATCATATTTACAGCCTTAATATGATAAGTGCCGCTTCATTCCGGAATCTCGTAATCAGTAGTCACTTAAAAGCTCGTAAAATAGCGTACAAACGATTCGTAGGCGTATTTCCAGTGAATAAAAAGTGGATTAAATTCTTAAAAGACGTCTCCAAGCTGCATAATACAGATTTGCTGTATATTCCAAACATTTGAAGGGATTATTGTCATTTAAGCCGCATCGAAAATAGAACATCTCACTTTCAAATATTTGTAACTTTATCGTATAGAGCGACGTAATAAAAGTTATTTTAAATGTTATTCGAGGGGAATTAACATATTCACTGTTTCGTCTTAACTGGTTCCCACTTTTGAATTTTCTATTAGTGTTTACAAAGGCAGAGTCAACACGAAGAGCTTGAAATTTTAATGTGAAGGTAGTGGGTCTTATGCAGTCGTAATAAGGTCGTTGCGGGAAGTTTTGTGAAACATTATTTCACGTGTTTGTCTATTGTTGAAGTTTATTTACAAAATGTACGAGCTATTGACTCTGGCGTGAGAATTGATGTCGGACGTAACCCTGGTAGGTCTGATTGATCAAATATATTGCATACTACCGTCAAAATCGACTTTGATGTCGGTAAACTGTGACTTGAATTTTTTAGCTCGTTGGTCGTTGTGTTATGGTTTGGTTTTTATAATAAATCAATATATACTCCGATATTTTTGGGAATAAAGTTAAGGTTAGTCGAGTCTATTGAATAATTTAAGTACTCACAAAGAGATTTTTAGTAAAAATCTAAAGTAATTAACTTTTTTTAACTATGATTTCAAAACCAAAATCATCTAAATTGGCCTAGCCATTATTGAGCTTTAATGAGACTAGAGAACCGCTATTAATTTTTATATGCTATTATCATCATTTTAATATATTTTATTATTATCATTCAGCCTAATTTAATATGCTTACGCAAGTACCATCGGCATAATTCAATACTTATTATTATCTACTGATTACGTTATCAAACAAAGCGAGATCTTAATTTATGTGAACTTAATGAGATTTTAACAGTCCATTATGTGGCTTCTGTTAATATCTCACGGTGCATTTACATCTAACGAGCGAATACTCATTTTAACCCCACTATGGGCTGATTTTTCAATCCTTGGTTAAAACTTATTCGTCGAATAATGAATAAAACTACCATTTTAAAAACGTATTCTAAATGCGTATTTGACAGTTTACGTGACATTTTAATAGTATCGTGTAATACTATAAAGGACGGATAAGTTTTATCCAAGCATTGAAAAATCGGCCGGCGGCCCTATGTCAAATTCTTTTAGTGTAAACAAGCGTTCTTTCGTTGTTCTTAGTGCGTTCGAAAAGATTCTATGAAATGTTCTTATACTGAACATCACTGAATACGAGTTTTCGTTTACACTAAAAGATCACGAAAGCATGCTCTTGCTCTATCTTCATTTGATGTAAATTCACCGTTAAGGAAGATTTAATAAACATATCATGCTTTAATTGGCTTTCGAGTTAATTATGTAAAGTAGACGAATATTCAACGGCTCTGTGTGGTTTTGTGTTTGTTTTCTCTTGTCTGTATTATAATGTATATTATAGTATTACATTTAGTGTAGATACTGTTTTATTATATGGCGGGAATGTTTCTAGAATTGGAGTATTGTAGAAATTGAATATACGTGTTGAAGTTAATGGTCTAATAATAACATATTGAAATTGTTAATATTACACATTGTTGAAATATGCATTGTATTGGATAACATTTCAAGGCAATTTTTAATTCTGTTAAATGTATTATAATATATAATTAGTGTGTATTTATAATATATTATGTATTATCAATTTTATCTTGGAGAAGAGACACCAGAGATAAAAATTACTAAAAAAATTAAAAGCCAATCGTAGTAATCTTACATATAAATATTTCGTTTATTTTCTATCACTAAAATATAATGTTTTGTTTATATGCTCACCATGTACATTATTTAAAATGCATAATGTTTCTATCTTTTATGAGGGCAGTGTGTCAACAAGTCACATCTAAGATTCTCATATTATTCTAGTTGCGACACATTTGACATTATTTTGCAACACGTAGGTACTTTAATTTTTCTTTTTGGTCACAAATATTCATACTTAAACATGTATTTCACTTAACTTATTTTAGTCTCGCTTCTGAAGCGTATGTGGTAATAATATCGAGACGTTATTGGCCCCCCGATTTATAATTTACGATATTATATTATGTAACTAGCTTCCGCCCACGACATTGTACGTGCATCCCCGTTTTTCCCCGTTCCCGCAAGAATTTCGGGAAATCCTTTCTTAGCGGATGCCTACGTCCTAACATCTACCTGCATGCCAAATTTCAGCCCGATACGTCCATTGGTTTGGGCTGTGCGTTGAAAGATCACTATAATATCAGTCACCTTTGAGTTTTATATATTACTAGCTTCCGCCCACGACTTTGTACGTGCATCCCCGTTTTTCCCCGTTCCCGCAAGAATTTCGGGAAATCCTTTCTTAGCGGATGCCTACGTCCTAACATTTACCTGCATGGCAAATTTCAGCCCGATACGTCCAGTGGTTTGGGCTGTGCGTTGATAGATCACTATATCAGTCACCTTTGAGTTTTATATATATAGATATAGATTTCTACAGAGTAAATCCATTTTATTATTAACTTCCGGCTCTGCCCGAGACGAAGTGCTTTTTGTTAGGTTTTCTTATATTTTTTATTATTTATAGCTGGTTACGAAAGTGAAAACAAATCCAAGAAAATAATAACAATCGATCAGCATTTCTTTCATTTTAAATTATAAATAATCAAACTACATCTATATTTAAAAAATGAAACCCGTCTTCGTTGGTCACGGCATCACACGTGAACGGGTGGACCGATTTCGATAATTCTTTTTTTATAATATTCCTTGAAGTACGAGGATGGTTCTTATGGAAAGAAAACATAAACATGTACCACGGGCGAAGCCGGGGCGGACCGCTAGTTTTATATAGTTTGGTTATTTATAATTTAAATTAATATTATGTTTGGTGCTTCTATTCAAAATTCAAATTACCAAGATGAAAATCATGGAAATAGATTTCAAAGAACGTAAACAAGATTTCAAAGTGTACCGCGTTAATGGCGGCGAACTTCCGATGCAATCGAATAACTCCAACTTAGGAACTTTTAATACGCTCCGTGACCATGACTGCTGATTGAAACGCTTTATGCAATAGGTTGACAGTTTGTGAATGACTAAAAATTATATACTGACTAATGAACTGACTGAAGGGCATTTAATAAACATGTGATAGCATTTTCACCATTTTCATGTTAATATATTGATATTTCCGAGAAACTAGTTTTCATTTATCTTTTACAAACCGAACTACTAGTACCTATTATATTATAATATTTCTTGCCGTGGTTTTATTATAAAAATCGTTCAGGTAATAATATGATTTTGACCTATTCTAAGAAGCATAAAAATCGATTTCTTAGTGTGTATTTTATTTACAGATAAACATTAATAATAATATCAAGTTATTGAAATAAAAAAATTTAATAATTTACGTATGGGCATTTTAGTAAGTGTAAATATTATTTTTGATTAATATTAATAAATACGTACATTATAAAACAACCCTCAGTGTAAAACAAGTTCTGACCCTCACTTTAAAGCTTATAAGCCGTTACACTCTTACATAGCCCCGTCCAATTCGATCCAAACGCTCCCGTATTACAAAACGTCGATCGATTCGTTCCGAATTCGCGCTCTCTATACCGGTGACTAACAGAAACTCGCACCAATTAACACAACACAATTGTATTATACATCAAGAAACGTATCGAACTAATGTGACAGCTGATTTGTATTTGTAAAGAATACGGCTGCCTGAATTTTTAGGGATTAATTATACGTATGGTGTGTATAAAAAGCTACGGATTGTGAAGCTTCCCCTGTTGCGTTGAACGATTTAATTGTTGCGTTGTAGAATTCAAATAGGGAATTTGTAGTTAAGACAAGCAATGATTCGAGTAGGAGCAGGAATAAATTTTGATTTAACAGTAGATTCTGTTATGGTATTCCTGTAAAAATATACAATAAAGCATTTTGTAAAAACTAATTTCAGTTGTAATACAACATATGCCATATTTCTATGCTAGTTAGTTTCAAACCTATATTATTATTCGTGTAATTAATGTCGTAGAAGCTTTTGGTATAAGGTATTCATCATATTTCTAGAGCTTACATGCTTGTTAGCTTTTTATTGTAGATATAAAATTAAAAAGGATCACAATTGTTTAAATATAATGAGAAAAACAATTGACATTTGAATTCTACTGAACAATCATTTCATGAAGTTTTAGTTGCCTTACGTTAGTTAATTGACTATGCTAATCAGAAGGTAATCTTTAGGATCTCACCTTCATAGGTATTTACATAATATTTTAGGTACTTTTAGCGTAATGTAGT
This sequence comes from Colias eurytheme, assembly GCF_061535395.1. Lineage (NCBI taxonomy): Eukaryota > Metazoa > Arthropoda > Insecta > Lepidoptera > Pieridae > Colias > Colias eurytheme. The sequence continues at coordinate 9,051,647 of NC_142993.1, read as the reverse complement.
TGTGGTATGAAATAAATAAACGATTATATTAACCTTTCAGCGGTCGCACCCTTGCGCCGAACACAAGCAGTCGCGCGCGGTCTGTGATTCCGCAAATTTAAGTGTCTCGTTTGGGAAAACAAATGAATATTTCGACTTATTGTATGGTACATGATTAAAAAGAGGTCTTAAACATGTGAAATAAAATAAAAACAACTTAATTACTCATTACTTCTTTTATTTGTACTTAATAGAACGAAGGTCTATAAAAACTCAAAATTTTTGACTCAGGGTGGAAATCACCATTATAAATCAACATTAAACAAAACAAAATGGAATTTTCTTTTTAACAATTAACAACTTATAAACTTGACTACAATTATCTTAGAAATAAATCACATTCATCATCAATTGGCACTGTGTAATAGGAACTCTAAAATGACATCTATTTTTGAGATCATTTTACGTAAAGTTCTAGAATAATCTAATATTATGAAACGACTAATTTTTGTTTAGAATAACTATAATAAACTATTCGTCATTAGTGTCCATAATATCTACTCGAAGACCTCATCTTCTGATTCCACTTCCTCTAACATGCGAGATATTCGACGTTCTAATACGACTTCGTAATTCATTGTCTACAACAAAAATACATTGTTAAAACTATACTCTAATATTATTATAGTCTAAAGCATAAAAAAGTAATAATAAGATACAAAAAACATAAAGTATTTACCTCGGCTTCGGTTTAATTGCACTGGATTGTTCTGGAACACAATCGGTCGCGCGCGGAATCTGAGACCGCAAACACAAATAAGAAAGCCCGTGTACATGTGACGAATGTCACAGGGCTACTGAGAGGTGCTACCTGACCCCCTCGAAGGTATCACGGAAGCGCAAGCGTCTATTGTTTACAGTTTCAGTATATTGACTAAAACAAGTTCGTTGCGGACTCAGAGACCGCGCGCGACCGCTGGAAGGTTAATATGACTTTATTGAAAATTATACAAAATGTTAGATTGACAAGTACAATAATTCGCAATGAATTAAAATGATAAAGTAGGAATAAATTATCGATATATTTAGGAAATATGTTAAAAATTTTACATAGGTATATGAGAGAGTTATACTCGAACATTTTAAATATATTTAAATGAATAAGGAATATGTATGTAATGTTCATATACTTACTTAGTGACTTAGTTTTGGTGTTTCAATGCACTAATCTATTTTCTATGATGTTTGATACCATATAAATAAATTGTATATTGCTTTATCATAAATGAGATTGTTACTGTCTTATATTAGAACCTTTTAGAATAAAAATAATTAAACAATATAGGGTTTTTACATTAATTTAGTTTATATGTACATAACATAGATTTTGTACAGTTTTAACAATTACATACTAAATGTCGTGTGTTTTGAAACCTTCTATATTACAAAAATAAATCTTATTATTATATTTTTATAGTAATACTTATATCTAGTTATATTATACAATTCCTTTTATACGCAATTGAACGTATACGAAATATTGAAATTCAGCGGATATAATTTTTTTTCTGAAATAAAATCACAGCAAATTATTTATTTTTCTATCTAATTTTTCATACAATAGTAGGTATATTAGTTACAATATTATTAGGATTTTGTTTCTTATTATACACTTTCATTTTTAACCATAACTATATTCTTAACAAGTACAAACGGTAATTAAATGCATGCACTTAACAATATAAAATAATATGGCCTCTTTTTCAAAGATTTGAACGTATTAAATAAATTAATTGTGAAGGTGATTTTTTAGTACCTACCTAACAAAAGTTCCTTGAATATAACTTGAAAGTAAAATGAAATATGAGGTTAGGATAAGAATATCTTTAAGAAATGTGTAGATTTAAAATTATAATATCATTGCCTTTATTTTCTAAGTAGGCAAGAAATTACATACAAAGATATTACAAGCTACATTAAGAGAGAAGAGATACTTAATAAGGAATTTTAAGAAACTGGGTAAATTTAGTAACAATATACTGACTACGACTATCTTGGATATAATTTACGGGTATAGGAAACTGTGATAAAATATAGCTTCAAGTAATGGCCATTAATTATATCGTTATCGAAGTTAACAAAGAAAAAGTTACGGCTTAAGATTTACATTGATACAGTACCAATAAGTCAATAGAATACATTTTAACTTCGCCCATAAATGGGCTATACTTTTACGTCATAAATATTCATTTTCTGTAACTAAGAAGTTTTACGCGCCCATCTCTGCAAATGCGGGGATATTAGCAAATTTATGAGCAAAAATGTAAGAAGATTCCCCTTCTGACGTGAATTTAGTACTCATATTTTTAACATCTGTTGAAATTTTCTTACTTAATAGAACTTACGTTAGAATGTGTTAGATTTTTTAAAGATATTTGAATGTTGGTAGTGAAGATCTTTGCAAATAAGTACTAGGGGAAACGTATATTGTCATACAATTTTGTTGGATTATGTACACTATTGTTACCGTTTAACGAAGTTAAAAGCCTGTCACACAACAGCATAATAATTTATTTGGAACTAATGATAACTTATATTGAGTGACTAGAATATCAGTAAGTCTGCGTACGAAATTGTATCAGGCTTCTAACCTCTAAACTTCAAACGTCTAATCATAGTAAATAACAAAATAAATATTCACCACGTAACACGTTACAATCAACAAACTTATCTAACGTATGTACATTGTACAGCTAAGCTAATCCACATCGATGTATAGTTACGCACAAAAGTCTATAACAATGCTTCTTCGAGCTGGTCGAAGGAGTCACACCATCAGTCACTCTCGTAGACCGTGGAGGTGGAACTCTGTCGTCGACTGTACGGTGAAGAAAACTCTATCCTGGTGTCTGGCAGCCAGGTGTACGCAGCGCGTTCCGTGGAGGCACTGTAACAAAGATATATAGTTTTATAAGCTGGAAACTACAGGTACGAGTATATTCATGAGGCATGTCACAGTACATATTGCGGTAATGATGAGACACTCCACTTTGGGAAAAATGCTATTCAGGTGACTGTCATACGCTGCGTAGTAAATAATATTTTTCGTTGTACTGCTGAGTTAAGCTTATTAAGGGACAACGGATATTGTTGCTTAGGAACTAAACATGGAGGAACCTAGAAGCAATAATCGACTTTTTATTACACGCTTTTTATTAGCTTCACCCGTATGTTTGTATGTTTGTTTGTAACCGACTTCTTTGGGCGCGATTTTGACCCACTTTAAACGGCCAGATTTCGTTCAAACTTTGTAGATTTATTGAGGACCGATGACAATACACTAATTTGATAAAGCGTGTTTTTTAGTTTTTTTTAACTATTATTTATTATTTTGGATGAAATAATATCATGAACTTGTCACTGTCTTCGTTATTCATGGAGTTAGATATGTGAAATCAATAATTATGAACCCGCTTGCAAATGATGCCGTTATATTATAACTTGAATAATAGTCTTATATTCCTCCCTATCCCATATCCTCTGATCTAGCCCAAGCTATGTAAATTTTAAATACTTCGATTACCATTTAAGCATTGAAGTAATGTTAGAGTCAACCGTTGAATGTAAACTTTAATTGGACGCAGAACAACGCTGGTAATGTTCAGTCTGAAGTCTGTTTAGAAAGTTTATTACGTAGTTAGCGTTTAATGAACACTATTTGCTGCGGATTCACTACAACTGCAACTAGGTTACGTTTTTGTTATCGGGCAAATAGAGACCTAAGCGATGTTTTAAAAAGAAAAGCAAGCAATGTTCTGGCTTTTTGTTGGATTGATCGGGTCTACACAATTTATTGTAGCCGTTATTCGTTTGGACAATTGACTTATAGGTCATGTTAAAGGGTATTATGGAATTTTTACAGGATTAGATAATTACAAAAATAAATTCGGTATTACATAAATTTTTTGGAGAACAATTCCAAATTCTGCACTGGTTAAAACTGGTTAAAACTTTGATTGCCGATTCCCGTAACATTTTCTTTGCAATCAATGCTCAAAGATGAAACGATACATAATTGTTGAAGACGAGCCAACAGAAGCGATTCGGATGGTCAAAAGAAACCGATGAACGCGAGTGGCAGTCGCTCGAAATCCAATTTGATATAAGTGCCTCCTGAATTAATCCAGCCACTTTGAGAAACGGATGAAAATTCTGGCATTTTTCACATTCACCCATAAAAACGAACCTCTGAAAGATGAGTAATAGCTCACCGTGAGCTCTAAGGGCCTGCAAGGAATAATAATATTATGCTCGTACGAGAGCTTTTTAATACAAATGTTGAACTGTAGAAAGTGTAGCGCTATTTTATTATTTGATTCTGTTTGCTGTGTTTTATGAAATTTTACTCAAGATAAACTAGGGCATTCGTGTTTTTGTTTATCTTGTGTTTAAATAAATAAAATAAGAGTTTTGCTATTCTCAAGGGATAACTCAAATACAGATAGTACATAGAAATATTCAATCTAATATATCTGTATTTCTAGAACTTTACTACAGGTTGATAATGACTATTCTGCTAGAATATTATAGTGTGCATAACGTCCTAATATAAATAGTTTTATGTGCTCTATAACAAAGTAACAATTAAACTATTGCTAGCAATTCCAGACCAAAATGATACAGCTTAGCCAAAGTTTTAGCAGTTATCAAAGCAATTAAATGTAAATGCTTATGCAGGGACTGTAATTTTAGAATCAAGTAATTAAACATTCAGAACTTACGTAATTAGCATTCAATTGAAATTGTTGCCAAGTTGTTGTAAGCTATTAAGAATCGTAGGGGTTGGATGCAGGATTTTATAGGCATTAAATTTGTACTGGGCAAATAAATGTATGCGATGAATGTGATCGATTTTAATGAGCGTATCGTAAATAACGTGGAATATGTACTGGACCATTAATTATTGATGTTTATTATACGTTTCAGTTTGATATGGTTTGCTTATGTTTACTTTTCCTTCATAGGATTAACTGATGATTATTTAGAGGAATATTTTATAGAATGTTACGTAATGGGGTAGATTTAAGAATTTTTGTTTACTATACGTTTAAAATTTAAATGTGTTCAACATTTTATTATGATTGCAATATTGTTAGAAAGACTGTTATTATAATTTGTATGTGTTTTTATTAATTACGTATTTTATCGATTGCAATTATAATCTATAACACAAAAATATATTTATTGTATTGCCAATAGAAACTTCAATATTTATTATTTCCTAAACGAACACGTTATATTGTATTTCTAGCAACAAATTAACAGCACTATCATAACAACCAATTACGAAGCAACTATGTAGTTTCCTGAATTGTCTACCTGATACACTTTTATAACTTGTATCAACAACTTTGTTTTAAACTTCAACTAGTGCACTTAACACTTACTTATTGGAAAAGCAGGATTATTAACTTGGATGTGTTAAGTTTTAATTGGAGCGTGATTGGTTATTTCTTGTAAAAGTGTAATAAGTATGTAATAAGTATTGAAGGTGATTATAGAGTTGTTTAACTGCTTCCTCTATCTTGGCTTATGAAACTTATGATTTATTTTAATATTGCTTCTATCAAATCAGTGTAATAGTTTTTGTGAGAACTATTCATACGCATAATAAAGAGGAAGAAAGTATTAGTATAATGAGATATGTATATACTTACGTAAACAATTTATTTTTTGAATAAATAAAAAATTAAGACAATGCATTAATTGTAGCGATATTTTTAGATAACTAAATAAATAAATAAATAAATGACATATTATTATAATGTTGCATCAAGTAATGAAATACAGATGATGAACTAAATAATATTTAAACACTGCGTGCATCTGTATTATATTTCCAAGAATACTATTATTGACATGTACTTATAAGGGCATGGGATACCCTCTTCATAAAATACGATACCCATAAAATAGGTAAAGCTAAACCAAGGTTCAGTTAGCAAGCACTCGAACATATTTGGTTACCAGGTAGTCATAAAACGTAGGTAGCTCCTGCGGTGGCACAAGGCGGGAATTGTCTGGGCAAACATAGCCGGTCAAATGGAAGTCTTTGTGAATGTATTCATTTGTACGGCAAACTCGATACTCGTTTCGTGTCTGGAGGAATGTTTACTATGGGATTAGTCATGGTTATTGTCTTTTGAACTATTACTAATATTTTGCCTTGTTAAGTATTAGGCAATTAATAAACCTTGTGATAAAAATTTTCCTAGAAAGGTCAAAATTGTATTTCATATAATACTAATTTACAGCCCGCGGATTCGTTTGCCTTCATTGGCCACTATCGCCAAATAGCTCTATCAAATACAAATGTTCATCTTAAATCTCACCTATTTTTATTTTAGGAAACGTTACTAATATGTATTACTAGCTGTGCTCCTCGGTTTTACCCGCAGTGCTCCGCTCCTGTTGGTCTTAGCGTAATGATATTATAGAGCCTTCCTCTATAAATGGGCTATCTAACTCAGAAATAATTTTTCAAATCGGACTAGTAGATAGTTCTTGAGTTACACACACACAACCAAACAAACTCTTCAGCTTTATAATATTAATAATAAGTAAGTATGTATGTATTATTAGTATAAGTATCAAGAATCTCAAATAGGACAGAAATATTTGAATTCCGAGGAAAGTATTCTTCATCTACAATGATTGCTGTAATAAAAATCCCACACGATTTACGACACTAATTTGTAGCACACAAATGCTATACCCACACAGATTTATTGCACTCAAGATATAATATTTAAATACATGTAAAACTTGATTAGGCTTCACCCGTGTCGAAGTGATAATTACAAAGAATCAATATTAAAAGTGTTAATGCAAATTGCACATATAAAATCATGAAACGCTTATAAAATCTTTATAACCAAATAGTATCTAAATATATTGATAATTCGTTATTTAGATTCAATAATACCAATAAAAAGTTAATAAATGTGTAATTTAAATAATTTGAAGTGTAAATAATATAATATGTTAGATGGTTAAATATAAAAGAAATACTAATCGTTATTAAGACGTAGGTTCTGTTTCCATCTAAGTTGCGGGAGTTAGTAGTAGGTACAATAATATACAAAGAAACACGTAGACTGATAGTTTTGAGCTAGCACATACTTTAAGCATCATATAATGTGGGCTTTATCCTTGTCATTGTTTGTAAACTTTACAAATCAAACTATCAGTATCATAATGTCTCTCTCCATAATACACGGGTACCACCAGAAGGAAGATAGGAACCCGGTCCTTTCGGCTTACGTGGGGACACAGGTCCAACACGCAGAGGCTCTTAAGAGAATTTGAATGTGTTGTGGGCCACCAGCATCATCATTGTCTGTATTATAATTAGCCATAATTTTAGGGAATTATTTACTTTTACATCTACCGTTGCTTGTGCTAAATTGCAACTAGAATTTGAATTACAAAGTACAATACAAAGGCGCACACTAAACATGATGGCCAAATAATTTGTTTGACTATGTCCATAAGAAATACTATGTTAGTCAAACCCAGGACCGGTCTAAAGAATGTTTGTTTCACAACTTTTCCGGATGTACGGTGGCTTTTGTTAAATAAAATTGATTTAGCGTACGGAAATGAACACCTTTGGTGGTCTTGGGTATTTTGATTAACATTTACTTGTCTGTTACGTGACTCCGTCTCAATATTAAGGCTTATGTTATAAAATTCAGTAGCCCTTCTATTTACAAAAGCTGTTTGATGTTTTGACTTTGAGATTTATTTGTTCTTTCCCGTTCTGTATGTGTGGATTATTATGCGTGTATTTTGTTGGGAAGAGAATTTGGTCAAAAAACGAAGGGAATGTATTGTGACAATATGCGAGTTTGTTCTGTATTATTATAATAATATTTTGAATACGGGCTTAATGTGTAGGTTAGCTTTTGATTAAAGAATCTATTGATTTCGAGTTACGTTCATAAAAAAGGTCGTTGAATGCACGATAACTGTCCGTAAGTATTTTTATTTATTTATTGACACTTTAATATAGTTGTACGTACAAGAAATTTTACAACTACATATAAAAAAGGAAGAGCACGACTTATTTGGCGGCCTTATCACTTATAAGTGATCTCTTCCAGTTAACCAGGGTATATGCTTTTACTCTTTAAGGGCTGATTTTTCAATCCTTGATTAAAACTTATTCGTCGAATAATGTATAAAACTACCATTTTAAAAACGTATTCTAATTGCCCGCATTTGACAGTTTACGTGACATTTTAATATCATCGTGTAATACTTTATTGGACGGATAAGTTTTATCCAAGCATTGAAAAATCGGCCCTAAATGACACAAACTGTAGGTAATCTTTCATAACCATATAAAACTGACCAAATAGTCACAATTCAAGGGATCAATAACAGCAGTAAAAGTGGCTGGGAACAGAACTTTAAACATTTCCCAATGCGTGTAACTGCCAATTTGGTTACCATAAAAGCATTGTAAAATCCGATCAGCCCTAACTAATTGTACGCGAAATTGATAGAGGGATGATAATGTTGTTTGGGCGTCCCTGGTCGCCATGGCAACTGGTAATGAAGGTATCCCGGTGGTGTTGACTCAGCATGGTTGATTTTTAGGGTTGGAATTGCTTCAGTGATTGTGTTGTCTTATAGAGCGTTTGTTATGGATCGGAGATACAAATGAATGTAGGTATTGATGTTATTTTAATTATAAAGTTTAAAGTACTTTAAATTAACGAATGAAATATGAATTTAAACGTAACTACGTCATACAGACGAAAGTGAAGAGTTGGTGGAGGTTTTATTAGAGATGCAAAGTGAGAGATTAAGATGAAGTAAGGCACTGGCCCTAGCTTTATCCAAAAGTCCATAATATACTACAACCTTCTTACAAATTTGATTACATTTGCCATTGTTTAAAAAAAATTGACTTGTTAACTTCGTAATATCACAAAGTAACATGATCGAAACAATATTAAAAAAGACGTTTTTGAAACAGCGTCCTTTTTTACTTCGATCGTTGTTGATAGCTCTACTATTTTAATTAAATATAATGTACATGAGCACGCTATGAACAAAACTTTCATCATTTCGGCTTGTTTACTAAAATGTTGGCTATCTATCGTTGCGTGGGAATAATTATAGTTGAGTTTACCTCAAATATGTATGGACGTAATTTCACATTTAATATGAAACTGTTTGTTTTCTTAAGCGGTATTAACTTTTTAGATAATATATCAAAATTGTTACCGAGAACTATGGTATCTATGATTAAATAAATTGTTATTTACATTTGCCGTTAGTTTGGTTTCGAAACGTCGTTTTTATAGTTTTTTTTTTCAGGAATTTAAATACTTAGAAGAATAAATTAGGCCTGAAATTTATTTAAAAAATAAAATACATATTATATTTCGTTATAATTAAACCCCTACCAATTTAAACTTATTATTATAACCAAAGTTTTAACCGTATAATATTACAATTCAGTGGATTTGATTCAATCCGCAAATAGCTTCCCATAGCTGTTAGGTACACTAGTGATGTCCATTCTAATATCGACATCGCAAAATATTTTATTTTCTAATTAATACAGTTAGTAAGTCATTAAAGATCAGATTCATGAAATAATGTTTTATGTCAAAAACTGAATAAGAATACATTTTAAAATATGTAGTTATTTGGGTTATTCAAGAAATAAGTTTTAATAAAGAATTGAAAAATTATTAACCCTAAACTTTATAATAAGCTAAGATATAATATACTAACTTAAAGCCTATCTGAATAAACACCTTCCATAAACAGTTGCCACATTTGGTTAAAACAAAATAACAACGATTTAAAACAAAATAAGTATATGAAAAGGTGGAGCCAGCCACACAAGCAGGTATGGTGGCGCAATCCACATGTGCAATTTAAATTTTAACTTTGTTTAGTACTAAACTATTTTATGAGATTTTCTAATCTAGATCTTTTAATATCCGTACAACCTTTTCATGAAACCAATTTTAACTAAATATTTTTATTTATGCAATACTAAAATAAACTGACTTCACAAAACATCGATATCGATATTTCAACGCACATGCCTAGTTAGGAAATGACATAGTGCGTGATATGCGGAAACGTATTTAATGAAACAAGAGGGTGCGTGCGTGGGGCCGCACTAGCGCTCACACGTTGCTTTGTGCAGATCATATAGTTGCTATTTGATGTACTGAGATCAACTGAATAATTTTATGGTATGAAGGTTTTATGCAAAGAACATGTGTGCCGAGCCCACGTGTCAGAAGTGAAACTTCTTTGGCATAATACAAATATACCAAAATCATCGGCTTTACTCCGTGACGTGACGGTATTGCCATGACGCAAACTTGAAATTTTACTCTCAACGCGCCAAAAGAAGTTTCACTTCAATAAAATCATGGTTAGTGAAACTATTATTTGAAAAGGGCCTTTGCATTGAATATTCAACATTTAGTACCATAGAAATTGAGATGTAAAATATATTGTGTAGATAATAAATGTGTGAAAATAATTTCCGTATTTCAAGCTTTATTAATTTATAATTTGATACAAAGCTTGATTTTGAAAATACTGGCGTAAATATTACGTAAATAATTCTTTAAAAATTTTCGCTATACACACAGTCAAAAGCTTGTATTTTATACAGCAGTATAACATCGTAACGCCTTAAATTATACAATTCACTAATTGGTTCCAAAGCGACCAATAAAATAGCCAATAACAATACCAAGAAATAATTGCCAAATTTCTATAGACCATATGGCGACAAAGCGTTATAAAATTCATTCCATCGACAGCTTATTAACGTATAGAATTCCCTTAAATAGCCTTGGGCTAAACCGATAATTTTAGTCCCCGGAGTGAGGTTATAGGAACATTGTCAAACGATTTACATTCCTTTTCAATGTTACTAGTTTTGTATGTAATTAGGCAGTTCCAACAATTTGGGTATGTTTTGTCAGCGGGTAACATTATTATTGCTTCGCTGTTGGTTTCGATTCTGATTTTAAAGCAAACGAAATGTGATGTTTATTTCAATGTTATTTAGACTATTGAAGCATATTTCGGTTATTCCCTAGATCTATTTATTTGACATCCTTATTACGTATGTAATCCTACAAAGTATTATTTCAAATCTCTCCGTACCTTATTAGAGGTAATAAAATCTGTGGTATTTTTTGTTTACCGACCTTTACAAAGTTTAATAAATGGGATATTAACTATAGTGTCATATAATAAATACATAAAATTAATTCGCTAAATCCGACTACAGCAAAAATCTTATTAAACGAATCTAATGCGCAAACAAATACGCGTGAGAAACATAAACAAGGAAATACATTACAACCCCATCAATGCGCAATAACCATTACATTCTGGCCGTTAATAAAAAATAATTCATAAAACGTGCCATAAATAGTGGCTTGCAACAAAATATTATAATAAATACACCCCGAGTTTAGTAACACGGGGCACGCTTAAATATATGTACAACCCTACGTTTAAAAGTGACAGTTAATTCATTGAAAGACATAAATGTACAATTATTATTTATTGTGACCCCAAATGTTGGTAAAGAATACAAAGAGATATACGATGATTTCATCTTGCCACATTTAATTGTTCACAATGGGTGAACAACAAAAGCTAAGTTTTACATTCGTAACAGTTGCACTCGATATGACATGCATAGATGCGGTAGATGCGGTTTTAATGTAGTTAGAGCGCTTGCTAGCTAAATTATTGCGGTATTAGAATATTAGATTAAAAGTTTGGCCTCTTTGTACTAGATTATATGCCCAGTATCTAGAATGGACTTACTAGTGAAAAACCCAATGAAACAAATTACTTTATTGATGAAGTTATTTCAAATAAACTGTAGCCAACGCATAGAAATGAAAAACATTGTGTACGTTTATCTACATCGATAAGGTTTATTTATTTGAGAAATTCGCAAATTATACAGCTAATTATTGGCTCTCCCAATACATTGGAATAAAAACGAACATCGAACTCATTATGAACCATAATATATTCATACTGAATTATCAACATAATATTATGTGTTATAATTCGTTATTCATGTAGCCTTAGGCTAGATCTCCAGTTAAAACCAAAGAATTTGAATACTAAAGCTTGATAAGCAAACCGCATTCACACCGTATGAATATGAAGATATATTAATCCAGGGGTTAAACTGTTATTAAAACTATGATTAATGATTGGTGTTAATGGGCAGATTACGGAACGGGCCTCGAAATTCGACCGTGACATCGAGCATATATTAATCTTCATCATTGGACCGTTAGTTAATTTGGTTTTACATCTTTGTTACTTGAAATATGACAGTTAAAGAGTTACTTGTATTATGTTCACGTTTGAATATAGTTTATAAGCCATATCGTCTTTTAAAATATAGATTCGAATAAGAAATAACTATTAAAAAACAAAATGGACAGTTAATTCTAAAAAGCCGAATAAAAAATTAATTTCTAACGTATAATGCTCGTATACTATTTTAACATAGTGCCTTTCAATTACATCTTATTGAAACGACTCTTTATATCATCTCTTATGATTTCCTTTTTCCTAAAGAGCGATAAAAGCGCAAACAGTCCGGTATTAAAATTATAAGTCGCATAAAAACTAGCGTAGAAAACGACAACTTTAAAACACAAAGTAGCATTCTTAGAGCAAATTTAATATCAACGGTTGAAAAGGAATAAAAAATGATACAAAGGTAAGATTTAATATCCTCTTTAATATCAGGGGTAGGTCACCCCTTGCTTGACCAGCGTTGTGGTAAACAATCGGATGACTTAATAAAATAAGGGTGGTTCTTGTGATCTTTGTAAGTCAGGAAGAGATGCTATTTCTCTTTGATTGTATTTTACTGATGATAATTAATGAAAATGCCACCCTAAATACAACTACTACACTACACTAAATAGATTAACTGTTTACTGTTTATAAAATACATTATATTATTTTTCGCGTCATAGCAATACGTTCACGTAATGGAGTTAGGCGACGATTTTAGTACATACATTTGAATGTTGCCAAAGAAGTTTCACTTCTGACATGCGTGCTTGGCACACACGCTCTTTTTTATTTCATAAAATAAAATGCATGGAATGAGTTTTAATTTAGACATATATTATTACAAACCTCTATTGCCAAATCGAAAAGATTTCTCATATCATTATTTTATGCGTATGATGTATCGCGTTACTATATCAAACTGTAATACATACACACAAAAACAACAACTCATAAACTCAAACGAAACAAGCTATAAAAGTATCGGTATTAATTCCCAGTCTCCGGACCACGACGTAAAATTTACGATTTTGTTTATTCAATTCCGATATAAGTTTGTTTATCAAAATCTCGGGAACTCCCCTAATGGAAGCGAATAATTTTGTGTGCGTCGGTTAAACTTGAGCGTGGTACGGAATTTTGTTTGGCAATAATGAGATAATACAAGTTTGAGTTTGCTCAAGTGTTTGATTACAAATATAATCCGTGTAATTTTATTGAGAGCAAACATTGCGTTGTATGTTGAAAAAAGTACCCTATTAATGAAGGGAAAATGTTTATTTTCATCTAATTACATTAAATCTTGACTACAAAGTCTGTGATGAAGTTAAAATTGTTGAAGGAAGAAGGATAATTATTATTATTGGTTTCGCTCTACCAAGGCTAGTGTTAAAATGTTAAGTTTGTTATACAATATGAAGCAACAAACTAAAATCTATTTGGAATTTCAGTATATTATGTTCCCTGTTTATTGATTTATGTATAAGCATAAATAATATTAATTTCCTATCAAGTAAAAACTTAATGATAAAATCTTTGTTACCTACGTCGCTACGTCAAAGCAAGCAGGAAAAAATCTTACTTCTCAAAAGAAATCGTTCTTTTCTTTAGAAAACGTTAAGAACCCTCCTTTGTTTATATAATGAGTCCTAATGATTTTGGTAAGTCATTTCCTGGTAAATGAGCTGTAGATATGATGTGTGAATTTACAAATGATTATGAGCTATGTATGACTTCCGGATGGAATAGACCACCCAGTTTAATGAGAAATAACTAATAAGCTATAATTAACGAACATGTTCATATTTGGTTTATACCATACTGTTATTTAACTCTATAATACAGAAGAATCTGAGCTGTTGAGAGAAACTTTAGAAATTTTGCCCTCTGATGAGGCACAAAATTAAATAAAAAGTTTAAGTAATATTTATTAATGTTATGTGAATAATATATATCATGATTATTTTACTACTTGTATGTAGGAATCTGTATACACAATTTATTTACATTATTTAAAACTATGGATAAAAAATAAAAGAATAATATTAAAAAAGGCAAGTCATATAAACGCTTTTTGAAAAGGCCTTTACAGTAATTGCAGTTATAGCGTCATGTGCATGCACAAAAAGTTTGTTAAAAATTTCGTTAAATTGTAGAAACGTAAGTATACGCTACGTAATAATTTCGCATATCAAACACAACAATTATACGAAAAAAAAAACAATATATTTAATCAATAAGTTTAACAAGAATACATTTATATTCACTTAATAAACCCCTATATTTCTAAATTCTTTAACAAAATGAGTCACAAATGGCCCGACAGAATCAACCACCGAAAGAGTTTTATTGCCTCTCAGTAATGTGCAAGATTCAATAAAAAGCTGCACATGCGACCGTGATGAATGAAATTTTGATAATAAAATTAGCATAATCGATACATTCAAGTTATTGCACCCTCGTTTAGTTTGTATTGGCAATGCAGCTTATGATTGATTGTGGCTTAATCGAACGTTGGTTATTGTGTTTAATGTTTATTATTTTAGAATTATATTTTAGACGTTAATAAGAGTTTATCAAAGCAGAAACTGAATTTCATTTTTCGTTCGAATTCACGTTGGTGTGAGTGTTTATTTAGTCACCAAGTTTAGTTGGAGACTTTTAAAAAATGCAAACTAAATTAATTTTCCCATAATCTTAGCGAGTGAGTGCTTCATCAACACTAATCTCAAACTGAAATCATTCAAACAAAAGTTATTAATTATTATATTTAAGCTTTTATATATTATCATCTAAGATTATCATAATATTATGATGACAATGACGTAATTGTAAATATAAGTAGACTTTTTCAGTGCAGACCATTTTTTATTTAACAGCATTATTTACTTTACCACTTATATATCACCTGTAGTACAACTGTTTGTACAGTCTACAACGAATATCGGTCACCAATATTGTTCAAATATTATTGTAGGTACAGTCCACAAATAAAACCGAAAAGCAATGTCCAAAAAAAAACTTAAATGTTTTTAGTTTATAAGCTCTGCATTTTAGCATAAAATGTACATATGCCTATATTTTAATGTAGCTATTAGTAGTAACATAATTACGGAACTTTTGTTGCTGACCGTACCGATGGCACACGACTACGGAACTTTCGTTGCCGACCGTATACCTACATGTACCCACACTTACCACTAATTTGACTAACAGGCATCAATATCAGGCATGTGTAAACAGACAATAGTGACGTTATATTCAAAGCTTTGAGCTTATTCCGGCTCATCGGAGCGAACCTGTCATTGTGATGTAACATGACAAACTGGTTTATAATATGGCGGTTATGTTAATTTACATGTAACAAGGGAGATGTGATTGTGTTGCACTTTTGGTGTATCAGGAGTTATCCCTTGTAGTAGATTTGTGAACTTTGTTATTTGAGCGATTGTATTAATTGCAAAAAGAACTCAAATACCGTATCATTATTTTTAGTCTTTCACAAAACGTTGTAGGTACTTCCTGATAATTTTTGTTTCTTTTTGGTCGCTACAACCCGTGCGGAACGAAGGCGAACAGTTTATAGGTTCTACAACAAAGAATCCCTACCTAGTTAAACAATTTCTTACGTACATAGTACATTGATTGCTCATTTTTTTAATAGAGGCAAGTATCTCAAACCAATCTTTTAAATATTTTATATTTTTCATTTCGCATTCTCTCTCTAACAAATTTATAACCCTGAACAATTACCAAGAAAACTTGCAGAAAGATTAAAACGTATAACTAAGAGCTTCATTGCATCGTTCATTTTAATTTATTCAGTTCATTCTCATCTACGAACTTAGACAGTTACGTCATAGCACATAATGCTACAAATTCAAGTTAGCTGACCTAATAAATTTATTGTGCCATAACTAGCTATTAGTCTATGTGCATTGTTTAGTGTTTCCATTGTATAGGAATATAAAGTATACGTTATTGTTGTCTTTATTGAGATTTCCATTAATGTTTCAATAGGTTATAGTATACCTAGTAATATTAATGAAATACAAATAAAGAACTACGATATAGAAAGAAGGAAACACATTTTTATGTTTAAATTATTATAATGATGAACTTAACTGTATAATTGTGTTATTAATTATATTTTTATATAAGTACTAGCGGTCCGCCCCGGCTTCGCCCGTGGTACATATCTACATTTTCTCTCCATAAGAATCATTCCCATACTTCAAGGAATATTATAAAAAAAAATATTATTGAAATCCGTCCACCCGTTTACGCGTGATGCCGTGACCAAGGGAAAAAGGGATTCATTTTGATATATAGATTTGAAATTAATGAAATACTACAATTATATTTATTGATGATGATCGAAATAAAGGAGAGAATATTATGTATGTTCATTATGTCATCATTTATCATGGAATTCTATTACCCAAACAACGATACCTGTTATTCGAAAACTGATATGTTATGTCATGAACAAATAAATTAAAAGAAGAATAAATCCGCTACAAAAACGTGTCGCCATATTCAATGGACACTTCTAGACTCATCTTACACCATGAAGATTTATTAAGGCCGCACTAAATCATTTCTGAAACATTATTCAGTGTGGGTTTCTATTTAAATCTATTTGTTACAAAGTCACGGTGGGAATTAGCAACATTTCAGTGTACAGTTTCGTCGACAGGTTATTTTTACTAAACTAAAGCTGAAAAAATAACGTACCTGTCTGTCAAAAAAAGTAATTTGTAAGACATTTTACGGATTAGTTTCGGAAACACGAGAGACTTTTGTAATTATTGTGATGTTGAAGTTTTAACTTGCCTTTATCATATTTTTGGTACAAATTAAGAAAGAAAAAAACCTAGTTTGTAAAAATATTGTATTTGAGAATTTTTTTTTTAATAAAATGCTGTTAAATGAATTATTGAATGCATGTTTGATACTGATTATTGCAAATCGATAATATTTTAAGAGTAATAAATTTTAACTCTTACACACACCGAATGAAGAACATGATATCAAAAATTATAAATAAATAAAGTATGTTTACTTTTGTCACTCGCTTTAATCACACCATTCATACAACTAAAAAAATACCTATCATCTATTACTAAAGTATAGAATATTAAGAATCATACACATTAGATTGTAATAAACATTCGCGCCCCTCGCATAAAAAATCTAATGTCACTGCAGTGCGGTACAGTCACATACGACAAATCAAGCCGACCCCAATGATTAAACAATGCTCGTATAAATAAATGGTACTGGTAAATATGGGGAATAAATGCGCTTAGATTGTAGTTTGGCTTCAACAGATGTATAAAATTGTAGGCATTTTTTGCATAGCACTTTTAGGTTAGTTTATGGAACGTGTGAGTATGATTTCTTATTTATTTTTTTATCAAAATGATGGTAGATTTAAAGGTTTTGCAATTTATTGAGCTTTTGTATTTGCTATTTTTTATTAACGTTATACGGAGAATATGATAAATCTATCGGTTATCGATATTCCAGGTACTTATCGTTATAGGAAGGAAACAATAATTATTAGGTATGTGAAATTTATGAATTTTCCTGAATCTTATAATCTAATCTTGATTATATCGCTTAAATTAGTCGTTGTAAAAAATTGTTTTTCAAGTACTTTAGACTTCAATAGTTTCACACATTAGCCATAAGCTAAAACTATATTTCAAAGGTAAACATTTTATACGCTACTGAGTCCGATCACATATTTACTTTAAGAACATAAAGTTCGCAGATAATGTCGCATATTTCATAGCGTCATAAATTGCCACTCATAAACTACGAGCGTATGGAGTATCATTAAAATTATACGTTAATGAGAATATAAATTACACCTGTTATTACCATTACGACTTTGCGTACACGTTACTTTTATTGCTTTTCAGTTCTACTTGTATATTGGACTATCTGCTCCCCGCGGTTTCACCCCCGTGGCTTCGCTCATATTGGTCGAAGCGTGATGATATATAGCCTATAACCTTCCTCGATAAATGAGCTTTCTAACACCGAAAGAATTTTTTAAATCGGACCAGTAGTTCCCGAGATTAGCGCGTTCAAACAAACAAACAAACAAACAAACAAACAAACAATCAATCAATCAAACAAACAAACTCTTCAGCTTTATAATATTATAGTATAGATTATAGAATCCTTCCTACTATTGGGAATTGTGGATTGCGTAATTTGCTGGGAATGAAAATGGGAAAATATGCAGTACTTTTTACTTTATAAGTAGAATATAGAATATGCCGCTGTAAACATAGTATAGGTACCTAACTTGTTAATCATATCTTTTGGGAAATCTAAACCAAGACAGCAACAAACAAGCATAATAATCCATATAAATGCGAAAGTAACTCTGTAAACTACTGAACCAATTTTGATACCCGAGAAAGGACATAGGCTACTTTTTATCCCGGGAAAATGACGCAATCCCGGAAATCCCACGGGAACGGGTACTATGCGAGTTTTTCTTTGACTGCGTGGGCGAAGCCGCGGGCGGAAACCTAGTATGATATAAAATTAAATAAATAATCTACAACACTTTTGGGAGTCCAATAGAAGATTTTTATACAATCTGAAACATTTTATTTGTGGAAAGGTATATTATGTATATATTGATACGAACAAAATTACTTTTAAAATATTGGTGCTGATAAAATTAATGATGGTATATTCATTGAAATATCATGCAATCATAATATTAACTTTTCGTTATCATGAACAGAATTCATTAACTTTCAAATAAGAAGCAGATGGAAACAAATAAGACAATTTAGTGTTTTAATCAAACTGTGTAAAATGCGTACAACATAAATAACTCAGCATGATTCGTACAGGGTTGAAAACTTTTGATCCCCCGCCATAAATCCCCATCAAAATATAACCAGCTTAAGCTTAACTGTGACTAGTGGCCCCAAGTTTAGAGCTGTTTCACACAAACATACGAATATGATTTGCGTGACTGATGGCTCGTAGAATATCTCAGCGCTGTGTTTTGTGGTACATACTTATTCTGATTTTATTCTAGGTATGAACGTTGATATTAAGTGAATTGTATTCCTTTTGTTTTAAAAATGTTGAGAAATTTTTATTTTTCAATATGTTTAGCATAATTAATATGATTTAATGTCTCATTATTATTATGTAAAATAATTATATAAAATAAAATAAATAATTCCTTTATTTAACAAGACAGGATTATTACAATATGGTGTATTTCACAATATTAATTAATTTAATAATTTGATATTAATATAATTATGAGATTCATTGGTTCCCGCACTAGGTTTGTTTTCGTTTGTTGGTTTTCGCACAAAAAACGATTAAGTAACAATATAATATAATTTATAACAGAGCGGCATAGATTATGTGGTTAATATTTAAATTCGTATTCAAGTATTACATATAAATATTATTTTAATTCATTAAGGGCCGATTTTTCAATGCTTGGTCAAAACTTATCTCTTATATTATTATATAACATATATTATGCTTATTTAATGCCATAAACTTCTTACATAAATAAATATTCTTTATTTTATGAAAATATTTTTCCTTTTATAAACACGATGCTTGATGAAATATGCAGTTGAAATATATGTATGCGAGCACCCCTCGATATTTTTTCTATAGAGTTTGTTTTCGCAGTTCGCGATTATCGGTCAGTGTGACGTGCCATTAAATATACTAATAATGATAAATACACTAGCTAATTCGGAGCTTTATTTATTTTGTAGTAAGAGTGTTTTGTCATAACAAATGTTTGTTTGAATTCGGTATGTGGGATGGCAAATATTGTTTCATATTTCGTCTCTTGTTTCAGTAAATAGATTTGTATAATCTAGTTCTAATTCTGTTTATTTCGATGTTCTATTGTTAGCTTTGGAAATAAATATGAAACGGTCTGTTGTACGTGATATTCGATACAGACTCGTATTATAATAAATCTAATCGAGTAATACAACAATATTTATATTGTATCGTTGAAATATAAAATAAAAAAGTGATATTCATTCCAAAGCTCGATCACTATAATATAACATGTCCGTTTAGTAATAAACAACAAATTTCCTAAATGAAAATTTATGCATTTTGTATTCTTACGGGCATGAAAATGAATATATTTTATACTGGAATAATTCTCTTTCTAAAGGTAACACGTGCAGAAAAGTAGAGTACAGGGACTAGAAATAGAGAAATCATTAGACCGTTTTTCCGATAACATCACCTGCAATAACAACCTGAAGGTAACTGAGAATACAGCAAAATATGTTTTCTATGATCATGTTTGTTATGGAGATATTTTTTTACTGCAATTTGCTTGTACTTTAAATATTTTCTATTAATATTAAACACAATTTTTTGCTAGTTAAACTATAATTATATGAAGCGTCTATAAGTGGATGTTTATTGAAATCGTGTCGTTGGACAATATCAATTACCGTCGTAAACGAGGACAATTTCATGTTAATCATGTCATATTAACGCGTTATATTCTCACCAAACTGTTTTGTGAGGAGATATTATTTTTATAGGATGCATTTTACAAGCAATACTTAAATACAATATGTATGAACATAATATATACTTTTTTAAAGTGAATAAAGTTAAGGTTTATGTTTTAATTATAGTAATAAATTATGTCACCAAAATTTCAATGTAATTTTATTAGATTGATCACAATTTTGTGCTTGTAATCACTATCTATAATTGACTAAAATCCATATTGTTATCGACTTTAGTTAATAATCCTCTTAATATAGCATTTAAAAGCCAGTTTACTGCGCCAAGCTTCATAATATTTACAAAAGCTTAGAGCAAATTAAAAATCCAGATATAGTATTTTTAAGGCCAATTTACTACGCTTAGCGTAATACAACAAAAGCTTAACAAAGTAAGAATTGTATAAATATAGGTTTTATTTTAGAAAGTGGTATAAACGCTAAAAGCATATCCTTACAAAGCAATGGTGCGTCCCTTGTGGTGACGTAATGACATCATTTGCCATACTTTGACTCTCAATGGAACTACGGGCTTGCGTATCGATTTTATATTCAATGGACCTTGATACTTTTTGCGGTAATTATAATTAATGTTATCAGTTTAACAGATTTTATAACCTAATGTTAAAGTCACTATAAGTTCATGTTTTCAGTTTTATTAATAGTTTGTTTAAATAAAAATAAACTACCTACAACTATAATAAATATTTTGCTATAACGTCATAGATAAAACTAAAAACATAATATAATTCTTAGCACTCATACAAATAAAAACTTTACTTATAGGTTTCACACAACATAATCAGAGTCACTTTTCTTTTAACTCACAAAAAATACTACGCATTTTACGCTATATTAATACAAGTATAATAGATATAAATTATATTTAATCAAAATCAATGACCGTAGTTCATAGAAAATCAATTGCCAATACATTATAGGAGACAGACTAAAATGATTTCGGTGTCACTAATGCGTGGTCCATTACGGAGTCCCTGAGGAATAAAAATGCTCAGAAAAACTGTATAGATGCTCCTTGCTCTATAATCAATAGGATTCTTGTGATCATAGGAAACTATTTATATAGTGGAGTGTGTATTCTGTACATACTCCACAATATAAACAGTTCACTAATCAGACCTGATTAATAACCAGTAATCAGGGTAACTGAAATTTTCAGCATATACTGCATCATGATTTAGGTACTTAATCTAAATATTATTTAGAAAATAGATAATAGATAGATAGATAGAAAAAGTCCTGAGTTCTATGTATCCATACTAATATTATAAATGCGAAAGTAACTCTGTCTGTCTGTCTGTTACTCAATCACGCCTTAACTACTGAACCAATTTGCATGAAATTTGGTATAGAGATATTTTGAAACCCGAGAAAGGACATAGGATAGGTTTTATCCCGGAAATCCTACGGGAACGGGTTTTTCTCTGAAAACGCGGGTGAAGCCGCGGGCGGAAAGCTAGTACAAAATATTTATCAGTTTCAGTGTTGAAAGTTATTACTATCAAGCTTAATAATTTGGAATCTAGTGTCTATTTCTATCAATATTAATAATAAAAAACAAAGATATAATAAAAATGGCTTTAAGCATTGGTTCTCACTCATCGTTAACCGTCTTCCGGAAGTTTCTTATATTGCTATCAATCTTTGCACGTGTAAGGAGTGTAATTAACCCTTCCTTTTCCCATCCCACTTCCGATGTGTGGTTTTTGGTGATGACATTATTAATGTGGGCGTATTGCAATATGTTTCCAAGTTTAGTTACCTTTCATCATCAAAATTTATTTTCACATCTAAACCCCAATAATGTTATTTTCTAGTAGTTCGAGTAAGTTCCATATTTTACGAATTTTCTTTTCTTTATAATTCTTATGGGTGCTGTACACGGGTAGAGTGAACTAGCATGCTACTCTTACCAGTTTTAGTAGAAATTGTAGTACTCTACCCTACTACTACTACTACATAAGTATAGTAAGTAGTATAGTTAGTACTCTACCACTCTACTCTACCATTTACTCTACCCGTGTACAGCAGCCATTATAGATAAGCTTATTGTAGCTACATTGTAGTAGCTAAAGAACATAATTTTTGATAGAATTTACAGCATTCTTTTTATAACCCTTTAATAAAATGGTTTTTAATGAAAGTTGTAGGAAATAACCCAAATTCCTTTATATTTGATACGGCACTATCGTTAACAGGATACGCTTCATTAAGGACCACACTTCCTTGAGTGTTAGTATGTTCATTGTTTTTAAGAGTATGTACATTTTTAACAATATAAAATTATACAGTTGTTAGAACAATTTCCCATTGATTTTGTGATTTTGTTTTCATACATTCAGTTGCAACCAATATCGTTCTTTCGTCACATTTCTAATTCAATAGATATATTTTGTATAAAAAATCAATAAATTAATATAACTGCTTTCTACTAAACAAAAATCACTAATAAATAAAGTAAAGAAACAATAAAGTATGGCTAGTTGGTTCCGATATAAATCCGTATCGGGTTAAAATTTATAATGTTTTAGCGTCGCCTACGCGCCTCCCACGTGATTGTTTGTCAACTAATTAAAAGTACTCGTGTTAATATAATCCGGTTTCAATGTCATTCTTAACATGATATTATTTGCTTGTTTGCATATCAAGTGTGTGATCATCACTACATAGTATAAAACAAAGTCGCTTTCTCTGTCCCTATGTCCCTTTGTATGCTTAAATCTTAAAAAATACGCCTCGGATTTTGATGCGGTTTTTTTTTTAATAGATAAAGTGATTCAAGAGGAAGGTTTTAGTACTTATATAATTTATTAGGTTTTAGACAAAGCGGGCGAAGCCGCGGGCGGTAAGCTAGTGTTAAAATAAAGTGCAATGTATTAAAAATATAAGCCAACTGTTGGATGATAAACTGTTTTCACATACAATTTAGATGATTTCTAAATGATAGCAAATTTAGCCAGTGTAAACAAATATAAATTCTACCTATAAAATTATATATGTGAAAGTTTGTCTGTTTGTCTCTACTTCACGCCTAAACCACTGAACAGATTTGGACGAAATCCCATAGGAACGGAAAATATTCGGGTAGGTACCTATTTCTTTGTTTATTTTCCCATTTATTCGCTAAACTCATTTTCATAAACTGTCTAATTGAGATGTATCATGTATGGGCGTAGAAGGTCGAACAATATTTTTTACGAAAAATAAATTTGAGTGGCTGTGGTATTGAAGATAAATCGGTACTTGCATGTAAACACAATTGTACCTAATGTGTTATAATATGGTAATTAATTTTACCAGAATACTATTACGTAGCCTTTTCGTAGCATTATTGTTAAAAATAAAACTATATAAACAAAACAAAACAACAAAAGCATGGTTAACTTTAACAAAAGTTTAATAAGAAAAATATTTGTGTACACACAATGAAAATTACTTTACTATTGTACTACACGAAATTCTTGCGGGCCTTTATTACCAAATTCCTTCGCAAACATTTGTACAGGTCTAGAATATTCTGTGATAAATTCAACATCGTAATTTTCGTAATATACTGCGTAGAAAGTTTCCCAACAAAAACTAGGTATGAGAGAATTGTGACAGTTGTTCTCGTAATGTCTAAATGTTTGTTACTTTTACCCCAATCAATTGTATTAAGCAATATTAACCGTATTTATCTTGTACTCGAATTTTGTGTAAATGGCAGTAATTTACGAAATATTTTGTTTGTTTATACTTCCTACTAATAATCACTACAACATAGTATAAAACAAAGTCGCTTTCTCTGTCCTTATGTCCCTTTGTATGCTTAAATCTTTAAAACTACGCAACGGATTTTGATGCGGTTTTTTTTAATAGATAGAGTGATTCAAGAGGAAGGTTTTAGTATATAATTTATTAGGTTTTAGACAAAGCGAGCGAAGCCGCGGGCGGTAAGCTAGTAATATTATAAAACCGAAAGTTTGTAAGGATGGATGTACGTATATGTTCATACGTATGTTTATTACTCTTTCACTACTGAACTAATTACAATGAAATTTAGCATACATAAGTATACGGTAACACATACGATAGGTTTTATCCCGGAAATACCATGGGATCGGGAACCATGCGGGTTATTCTTTGAAAACGCGGGCGAAGCCACGGGCGGAAAGCTAGTTTATTATATATCTGATTAGAGACCAACACATTGATATGATTTAGAGAACTTATCAACCCTTTTAAAGCGAAACATAAATCCAGTACCATTCATGAAACCCATTATGAAGCTCATACAAAATGTACGAATCGAGAAACAAGTCCCAAACAAACCCAAACTAATACGCAAACTGGATATCCGATAAGTACAAATCTTACATAAACAGTGGGTAAGACCCCATTTGAATCCCATGTCGATGAGATAAGCAGAATCATGAGTAAGGGTTAAGAAAGCCGCGTGCTCTCACATAATTCAGTTTAGAACCGGCCATATTGGATTACCTGCAAAGTTTTAGTACAGATAATATTATAATATTATTAAACTAGATTGTAAGTAATTTCAATAATATACATTCATTTTCCATGACGCTATCTAGTCTTAAATTATTATCGGTGTGTATTATAAGAAACTGAATATTTAGTACTAATATCTACTTAGATACTTAAAAAAAAAATTAATGAACCTATTTATTTATCTAGCCATTCATATATTATGTATCTACTAGGAGAACATAATGTTCTACAGCTATTGAAAAATAACAAACACTGTTACAACAAGAATAGAGAGATAAGATTAAAATAAGCTGGGAAAACTCGATTATAACGATTTTAATAAACATTTAATACAGATAATATTTTTTTTTAAGTTACACTACAAATAACTGCTCTCAAATTAGACGCGTTTTCAAAATCGTTTAAAAAATTGAAACCTTTTTTTTGTAGTCATTACTTAAAATGTGTTGAAAAAGCGTTACAATTATGTTTTGTAGTAAGCCCGATTTTATGCTAAAAAATAAAAATATTTTTTGTATGAATAAATGTATTTTAATAGCAAAGTTTAAAATTTTAAATACATACGCGCACAAAAATAATTTAACATTTTCATTCAACCAACATGCTTTTGAAATATTATTTCAACATTCAAATACATAAACCTATTTTAATAATTACTCTCCAAGATATATTAACGTAGAGCCTGAAAAAATGGTCTAAAATAATTACACATTTTCCAAGCATGTTTTAACTTTTAATACAAGTAAAAATAAGCCCATAAAAAGTGTATCCATATTCTAGATTTAATTAAAAAAAGAATGACTAGCTGTTTTTAATTAATGCGCACAAACATTACGTTTTGCCCGTATTTTATTACTAACTGCCGTTTTATCCAAGATACGGAACCCCAATTTTTGAACACCGGCCCAAAAGGGATGAAATGGCTAAAAAATGAGGGCGATTAAAGATAAACAACGGTTGAACGCGCTCCCTACGCCTATAATTTGCAATTGTATCATATCTATGAGAAAAGTTACATTTTGGTGAATTACAAAGGATAAACAATATACTTACATACCTGAAAGCATTGATATTATAAGTAAAAAGGTGTAGATAGGTTACGCAACATTGGATCTTCAAAAGCGGCACACGAACACACACGATTTTGACGATAAAGTGAGATGGCATGATTCAACTATCGTGAGCGAAAAAGAGACAACTGAATTAAAATGTGGCAAATTAGCCTCATGTAGCGCTACTAACCTATCTACACCTATTTACTAATTAAATAAATGCTTGAAAGTTTTACAATCAATTCTGCTATCGTTACATTTTAATAACTGCATGGTATTGTTAATAGAATAATATTATGATACGTCTTTTGTTTGTTACATCCGATATAACGTTCAATGTGAAATAAAACTGAACAAATGAAAAATACTGAATATGTTTTTCATTTTTTCATATCTGTATTGTAGCAGAAGAAAGATTGTGCTAATTACAATTATAGAGCTGATAATATGCCATCTTGACAATAGTATAACTGCTTTATTACTTTTCCTTCAGGTCGTGATAATATTAATATTATATGTATAATAGACTAGTTTCCGCCCGCGGCTTCGCCCGCGTTTTCAAAGAAAAACCGCATAGTTCCCGTTTTCGTGGGATTTCCGGGATAAAACCTATCCTATGTGTTAATCCAAGTTACCCTTTATATATGTGCTAAATTTCATTGTAATCGGTTCAGTAGTATACACAAACATCCATCCTCACAAACTTTCGCATTTATAATATTAGTAGGATAGGATAGGATAGGATGACATAATGCGTGGCGGAGTTGTAGATTTAATTGATAGCCTTACTTTATGATAATCATCAGCAACCTCTTTACACAGAAATAATGAAGCTGTCTACTATTGAAATAATAAAATCTTCCTTTATAATACTAGCAGCATCATCTGTTTTACTCAGGTTTATTGCTAACTGCACGTAACACATAACTTTGCAAGTCACTATATGTCAGAGAATTTCCTTCAGACATATTCCAAGCACATCTTATATATAAAAATGAATCGCAAAATGTGTTGGTAAGCGCATAACTCGAGAACGGCTGAACCGATTTCGATAATTCTTTTTTTATTATATTCCTTGAAGTACGAGGATGGTTTTTATGTAGAGAAAACGTAAATAATATGTACCACGGGCGAAGCCGGGGCGGACCGCTAGTAACTAATAAAACTACGTTAGAGGAGTCGTAATAAAGCGTGTCTTTTGTATAAAATATTTCATTTAGAAGAGGAATTATTGCGATTAAATAAACAGATTATTATTGCAACTGAATTGTGCAATAACAAGCAATATGCTTTCTCTTATTGAAGATTCTGCGAATGAAAAATTGACAGTGAAGAACTAGAACAATTATAAATATTGGGTTAATTGAATTTTAATATCAGGAAGAGCTTTTAAGTGGAACTTTCTATTTTAATAATATCGAAGACAGTCGGAGTCAATGAAAAATTAAAACAATAAGATTTATTTGCTAGCTTTAGAAATTATTATATGAAAAAATAAAAAAATGGACATAAAATAGGATTGAATTGAAATACAAAATTATATAAGTGAAATGTAAAATTGAATTGTTGCTGGCCAATTTTAAGAAAGAAATTTACAAATCAGTTAACTTTATGAATTTTCCATTGCGAACAATAAAATG
Source organism: Colias eurytheme (assembly GCF_061535395.1). Lineage (NCBI taxonomy): Eukaryota > Metazoa > Arthropoda > Insecta > Lepidoptera > Pieridae > Colias > Colias eurytheme. Next base: position 9,023,525 of record NC_142993.1, on the reverse strand, counting down.
TTTCTTATTTAAAATATTACTATTGATGTAGATTTCCCTTGTGCTTTTCTACAAAAGTAATTTATTAACATTGTGCCAAAAAAACTTTCCTAAAACCTCGTTCCGCATTAATATCATAAAAGCATATAAGAAAATTCTCCCATTTCATTTCGATGAATTTGATTCCCCGAACCGTAATTTGCTGCTGCGAAATAGCTTCTTACATTCCCTGTATCCTTTTGGAATTACTCAATTATTTTTTGCAACCAAATCTCGGCTAAGGTGTTATTATTTTGTCTGGATAACGCGAGACGAGCGAGCTGCGAGGCTAAACTAAAATAAGAAAAAACATAGAGACTAGCTGTGCCCCGTGGTCTTACTCGCATTGCTCGGTTCCTGTTGATTTTAGCGTGATGATATCTATAATCTAACCTTCCTCGATAAATGGTATATCTAACAATGAAAAAAGAGCTTATGTGCGCACATGTGCCAGAAGCACAGAATACATAATAGTAGCTAAACGCTACCAGAAGTGAAAATTCTTTGGCAAGATTTAAAGATACCAAAATTGTCGCCATACTCTATGACGTGACGGTATTGCCATGACGCTACCTTGAAATTTTTCTTTCAACGTGCCTAGATTAACTTCAAACAAATTTCAAATCGGAATAACGTGGTCCTTGAAATAAGCGCGATAAATCAAACAAACAAACTCTTCAGCTTTATAATCTTCTTTATATATAAAAATGAATCGCAAAATGTGTTGGTAAGCGCATAACTCGAGAACGGCTGAACCGATTTCGATAATTCTTTTTTTATTATATTCCTTGAAGTACGAGGATGGTTCTTATGTAGAGAAAACGTAAATATTATGTACCACGGGCGAAGCCGGGGCGGACTGCTAGTATTAGTATAGATTTCAATACTATCCATAACTTCTTTGCGGCTATTCCTAGAAACTGAACTATTGTTTCAAACTAATATAAAACGCTATTATTGTTGCCTAGTTAATATAAATTATTCAAGTCTTGTGATGAAATAGAAAGAGATTTAATTAGTAATCGGAATTGTGTTTCACATGAAATTCATTCGTGTTGCATTGTGGGATATGAATATTGATGAATAGATTATAAAGAAGTTTGAATGATGTTAACATTATTTTTCTTATAACAAACTTTATTATCTTAATCAATACTTTGTTAGTAAATAATACTATCAATACTTTGTTAGTAAATAAACGCGTGATCATTGATATTGAATTGATTTTAAATTGAGTTGTAATTATAAGCTTTTTTGCAGCATTTGACGTTAACGTCATAAACAACACTAAAATGATGTCTAATATTTACTTGTATATTGTCATAAGCATCCTCAAACCTTAATCAAATCAATTCTCAATTCAGAAGCCCGCCTTTTTGCTATAATAGATTTACATATAACATATATTAGTTAGTTCTTTAAAGAAACGAATCTTCAATGGCGGCGCTTATCATTCCCTCTCGCTCACACACGGCCGTACGGTATGCAAAAAAAAATGGAAAAGTAAAATCACTAAAATGTATTTGATTTTCCCTATAATAGTTTTTATCATAAATTTACAATGACAATTATGCATTTGCGAAAGTAAATAATGTTTTATTGGAATTTGACAAAATATGTTCTTTGAGAAAAGTTGTTCAGTTTTATGGGCTTATTACAAGTATTATGGGGATTTTATTACATTCTGTATACGTAAATATGATAATTCATATAAATACACAAATACAATAACAAAAAAGTTTGTCAACAAACAATTTGAAATAATTAATAAAATAATTATCAATTTACGTTATTTTTATTTTCTTTTTTGCTGATCCTACCATCTGTCAAAGTCAGCTTTGGCCGCCATTGAAGATTCGTTTCTTTATTGAACTGACTAATAGTAACATATATTAACAGATAGTAAAATATGTATCTCAGTTTAAAAATAACAGTGGTTCGTAGGGAATACGATAAGTATAACGAAAAAGTCACGAAGACAAACAATTATCTGTCAAATCCGCCGCAACAAATTGCTTTAGCTAGTCCTGATGAAACGTACCCCGAATATTATATGAATAAAAACATAATATAAACCTTATCTTAATGCCGTTGTGTATAGTTTATCAAAGCGACTCTCTCGAGAGAAGCTTCATGAATATTTTAGGTACATTTTTGTTGCTACAGAATCCTATAGTCGTGAATTTTTTTCCACGTATAAGTATTCTCGTATCTTACCAATTCTAATAATGTTCTTCTTTATATTATTTTCGCGGCGGATGATTACAAGTGTTTCTTTTTGCGGCTTTTATTTTCTTTCATCAATATATGGGTTTGCGGTAAATATATTTTTGTTATATTGTCGCGTATAAATTCTTCTTGGTAACGCGGAGATTTGAATTGTGAATATATTATTATTTATATTTCAATGGGCTTATAAAAATAATAATGTAGACAATTGACTGCCGGGGAGGTTTTCTTTAATTATAAAAAATGCGAAGAAGTACAGTCCGAATATATGTACATATTTGTATTATTTGCCTTAATTTACAACAACAATAACATGTAACAATTATTGTTTTCGATTATAATTATTTTCTTATAATATTATTATTAGAAAGTTATTTATCGTTATTGGTATTACTAACTTCAAGAATGTCTTCGATACCTACATTCTGTCGAATATCATTACTCGTACAATAGAATTTCAAAATACTCAAAAAGTTGTTAAGTTAACGTATCAAAATAAGTATACTTTATGTAATTTCTGTCGACGCAACAGCCGTGTCCGGTAAATTATATTGTAAAAAATGATTTTTTGATTGGACATACCATAATGACCGCATCAAAATATGCATATGGTATGGAGCTGATAAAATGTCAAAGATACAAATTTGATAATCGTACATTTATTAGTATTATCGTATTTATTTAGGTTATTATTAAAAACACTTCAGCAAGGGAATTTTATGTTGTTGTTTAATTTAATGCAGCTTGGTGGTTATGACCATTTCACAAGATGTCAACACATTCGTAAAACTAATTCTTACTACAGTAGCACCTCTATAAGTCGAATATCAAGGGAGACGCCAAAAAATTCGAGTTATAGAGTTTTCAACTTATGGAGGATTTCGACTTAGGCGGATTTTGATTCGACATAAAGAGTTTGAGGTTTATTCTTATCAATTTTGAGTTACAGAGGTAAAATAAATTAAAATTCAACTTGCAGAGGTCACAAAAATGTTTTTATTTATTATAAATCAACATTATTTCAAATCATTTTAAAATAAAAAATATGGCATTAAAAAAGTCAGTATTTTTTTTTGCTTTAGATAATTTGGTTGTTCTCTAGCATTTTATAATCTATAAAGAGCAGAAAATTCTTCTTTTTCAAAGATACTGGTTTGCTTTATAAAATTTCGTAAGGTAGGTATTCAATACGGTTCTTGCCTCTTTGATGGAAACCCATGGAGCGCATGTACTATTCACGTCTTCTATGTCATCTTAATCATTAGTATCGGTTTTCTGAGCTACTGAATCGATAATTTCGTCATCAGATACTTAACGCAAACACGTGTTTCGTGGGTCATAAATTAATTATCGTATAAGTACTCCTAAAATGTTTTCTAAGAAAAAGGTTGTAAAATAAAACGTTGCTATGTTCGAGATACAGAGGTCAAATTTGATTTTTCGAGTTATAGAGTGAAAATATGTACCAAAATGGCTTGGAGGGACTCGGTGATTATTTCGACTAACAGAGGGACAAAATTTCAAGTAATAGAGGTTTTCGGGTTTGAAGGGAAGGGAACAAGACATTTTTTCGAGATTTGGAGGTTTTTGACTTATCGAGGTTCGACTTAACGAGGTGCTACTGTATAAGCAACTTTTTTATCACGAAACGAATATCGTGGTCATGGCAGGTTGAACGTCGGATTAAATAATATAATGAATTTTATTATAGATATATAAATTGATATAATTTAACTAAGATCGATACAAAGTTGATTGAATGATGTGATATACATAATACTGATTACCAATACATTTATTATCTGCTCCATCAAAATAATATTTTTAAATTCTTACGGCGGTATTATCAGCTCCAGTATTATATTTCTCAAAGTACGGCCAAGTGGACGTCCCACTCACGGAATGCTTACAAGTTATTGACCCCGCCCTATTGTTAACGCCATATGGCAACCGAAATTATCTTACGTCAAAACTCTTTAAAATAAACATTATGCGAAACTGTTGAAAGGTTCGCAATATGCTTGAGGCGTTCCCGTTACAAGGGTTGAGCGGTTTAAAATATTAAAATGTAGTTATATAGTTAGATATGTTATCGAAATATGTAGGGCAAAGAGGATATTAACTGGAACTCGAAACAACTTCATATCCATATGGTGAAGATAGATAACAATCGCAATTTTATTCTTTATTAATATTTTAGCTACCGAAAGACGTAATGTTTTGGATATCTCATGATGGAGATGTTATCATATCGATGATGTTCTATGTTTTTTTTTATGTTTTGTTATTAAATTGTATTCGCTTTATTTAAAGAACAATGCTGTATTGATGACGTTCATATTAAGTACTGATCATGGTAAGTATATGTATTTAATTTGATACAACAAAGCTTTAAAGACCTACAAATGTCGCCAAGTCAGCGTATCCAACACATATCCACAGTCGTCAAAACAATAACAGTTTCGCCGTTTCTGACAATTACGCACACATGGTCCGAAACTTTGGGCTATCACGCGAAATTGGAACAAAACAAGGGAACGAATTATTATCCAATATAGACAAGGGTGGACGTGATAAAAACAGATCTTCTGACACATAATTACATAATTGCGCACCTCGACACCGCCTCAGGTAACGATGCCTACAAATATGGGTTAACCAGAACAAAAAAATTAAATTATCATTGATATTTTAGTGTGGATACGACGGCATATTTTTCTTGTGAGAACAATATGTTAGCTCAAAAATGTGTTTCTATTATTCGGTTAATAGCTGTTTTTATAAATAATTAAATACATAAGGTGATTAGTTCCTAATTTTGTAAAAAAACAAATATTAGAAAAAAATATTTTTCTGTAATTCATGGTGAATTTCTAACACCGTAAAATTACTATATACATATTTCCAGAATTTATATGATCTGGTTTTTATTTATCGATTCCTAGGCAGTAATTATTACACTTCACGCGTGAAATCAACTGAATTATTTCAAGCTATGACTCTATGCGGATGTTGATCCGCATAGAATCATAGAGTCATTCTACTTCAAATGTTTTTGCTACAATAAAATCCATATTTCAATTTCATATTAAATTCAACCTACATGGGTAGGTTGAATTTATTAGTAAGTATGGACTTACTAAATAAAACAATAAAATAATCAAAAGTAAAATCCACACTATTCCACCCTAATTCCCCGCCGAAGCGTTAACTTAGAAACACAAAGGGCCGAAACAAGTTCCAAGGTGGAAGTAAAATATTTTGTACCGGAATCGTTAATAACTGTACCTCGTACAGGCGCCAATTTACTTTTAATTTAAAGCCTGACCAGGATAGACGTTAACAAGAACCTAATTATAGTTATGGAGAGCAAACATGATTTCGTAGTTTGTTCGGCATATGGTGATTATTCTGCGTTGTTGGAGCTTATGTTTTGAAGGATATAATTGGGTATGTAATATAATGTATTGATATAACCTGAATACATGTATAAAAAAATTCTCGTGTCACAATGTTAGTCTGCATACTTCTCCGAAACGGGTGGACCGATTCTCATGAAATTTTCTGTGCATATCGGGTAAGTCTGAGAATCGGCCAACATCTATTTTTCATATGTACCACGGGCGAAGCCGGGGCGGACCGCTAGTGCATGTATAAAATAATGTATAGCTAAATGACGCAGTACACTTTCAACAAAGTGAATTGTCAAATGTAAACAATCGAATAAATTGTAATAATATCACCCGGTGGTTTTTATTTTGCAACAGACACTTTTTTAGTTGCGTTGAGAGTAAAAATTCAATGTCGCGTCATGGCAATACTGTCACGTTATGGTGTTCTTTGAATCTTGCCAAAGAAGTTTCACTTCTGATGCGTGCTTTCGGCACACAAGCTCTTTTTTAATTAATAAAGGCAAAATTAGAAGGTTACCCGTTTTATGTTTTAAGTATAGAAGAATTTGACAAAAAGCTGTTATTTTGCGTACATAACATAAACTGTAATCTGATTTATTAGGATAGGCATAAAAATAAAACGCAAACTTTTCTAAACGCCATATGGCAGCAGCTGATGTGGTCTTATTGGCATCAACCATCTATTTTTTAAGATCTTATAGGTTTTGTTCTTATTTTAATGCTAAAAGAGAGATGATTAAGTTGTATCAGTTTGAAATTAACTTATAGATACAATATATTACCTATACACATTGTATCTATAGCACATAGACTATGTTTATTAAAGTACTAGCTGTGCCCGCGACTTCGTCCGCGTGGAATAGTGACTGCATAGTAGGTAGTTACTACTTAACTTTTATTGAATAAACACGTACTACCATAAATAATTAAACGAACTGTTAGTAAAATTTATTACTAAACTGAGCTAAAAAATAAAAATAAATTCCTTCCTTGTATGGATGTTTTTGACAATATATATAACCGTTTCTACGAAAAATCTATTTTTTCATTCGTTGATCTCAAAAATAAAAATTCCAATCACCAGAACGACAGGAAATTTTAATAATTTATTTTTAATTGTGTTTTGCACAATTTTGTTAAATTACGACTGGATGAAAATTTTGTTCGTGGTCGTCGTCGTCGTTGGTAAGGTGAACAAATCCTTATCAAAACATCATACGCTTAAGACAATAATTAGTATCGATAGCGGATTCTATTCCTTTGCGTTTTGACGTTTGTCTCAGCGCTCAGATCTTTCCTGTCTCACGCCGTAGTAACTAAACCGTTTAGACCGTGCAATAAAAATTAAATAAAAAAAAAACTCAACGCAACAAAGAAAAGTGCATAGAAAAAGGAAAAAATGTTGTGTGGTTTTATGAAACCACGGTAAAAGTGAAACTTAGGCACAAAATTATCGTATTTGTACGATAATGACTCCGAACACTGCTTTATACCTACTCGGCAGCCGACCGTCACGCGACATGCGCTACACAGACCAAAAAGTTTGAGACGATGTAATAAAAGTTTCACTAATTTTACAAACTTCCCGAAGATCTTTAAAAATAAATACCATTTTAAATATTTATAAAAATAAAAAAACAAAGTCATCGGGGCTGCCATACCATCATTATCATATCATATACAATTATATTTTTTTTATAATGGTACTTAATTTTAAAGATCGTCGGGAAGTTTGTAAAATTATTATTTATTCCTTTTCCTTCGTTGCGTTGGGTTTTTCTTTTTAATTTTTAAATTTTTAACTTCGGTTTCTTATTTTCATGTGATATTTTCAAGTGAGCGAGATCTACCTCTACCTCCATATTACATTCCTACATCATATTGATATCTATAAGTTTGTTGCTCCTTGACATCTTTTAAGTTGGGCCGTAACCGTGCACAAATTGTAATGGATCACAGTGGCAAAAGAAGTGGTATCTTTAGGAAAAAAAATTGCCAAGAGGCAGGCCTATGTGGCTTTGAGTAGAGTTCAAAATTTCTAGGGTGTGGCTATCCTCTCGCTCCCATATCCCCCTCTTCTTTCACAGACTTTCAACCCTTCTCTTTCCACACCTAGTAAATGGCAGAACCGATTTTGATGTAAACCATATTATCTAATTATACCTATATGTACACGTCATATCCTGTCGTTTGATGCTCCATTTGGTTTATTTATCTAACCACTGTCACCCCTAAATGTAATAAACGGATGAACCGATTTCGATAAAACACGTTGCTCTTTTATATTTTGATATGCCGCTTGAGTATATTATTTGACCACATTCGATTATTGTTCATTCCCACTTTCACCGCTGTAATCTAATAAATGGATAAACCGAATTGGATAAAAATATAACTAATATTTTTTCCCACATTCCCACTTTTACCTCTATATACCTAGGTATAATAAATGGATGAACCGATTTTGATACACTTTATCTAAGAACCAGCGTCGGAAAATATGCTGCCTAACACGCATCTAATTCGTATTACCTGTTAGCGAGCTACGGTGGCACAAACAGACAAACATAGCGGTCAAACACTTATCACCCATCTTTTTGATGGTTTAAAATGGTTAAAAGGAGTTAAAAATATAATACGACATAATTTAAAGGACATTTTATGTATAAAATTTACCTAGAAGTAAGCATAATTCTATTTTGACCCCTTCCCCCCCTACTACCTCAGCTTACCCCCCCACCCTTGGGGACTTTCGATATGATCACCTGGACATTTATAAGGAATAATTACTGTTGTGTATAACAGATAACTTACGTTTTATCGTACACTGTATAGTGTACAATAGAATGCCTTTGCAAATGTTCGCCGTGAATACTTAAATGGTCATAACTTTTTTATTTACAAACCGATTAACATGAAATAAACACTTAATGTTAAATGAAGATTACCACAATATATTAGTGAAAACCGCATCTAAATCGGATAAGCCGTTTCTGAGATTAGCGTGCACAAACATACAGACAAACAGACAAAAAAAATTATAACTACAGTTTTGGGTTTGAGATCGATTTAATAATAACCCCTGCTATTTTTTTTACATATTTTCATTGTACAGACATCACTTTTCTAGAATTTTATTATAATATGTATTGAATATGGATTGACCACGCGCAAGGTTACTAATTTCCACTACTTCCTCACGCAAATCGTCAATTTTTATGAACATTGAATCTGTAAATAAAAAAAAAATCAAAAGATAAGTGTACCTAATTTTAATAAAAAGCTACTAACAAATAAAGTTTTATCAAGAACTAAAGTGACCTTCTTTGGGCGTATAATATAGTCTTGTAAAAGTTATACATGATAAAAATAAAATTTCATCATTTTCTTATTTTGTCATAACTTTAACTAATTAAAAACATGAGTCTAACTATATAATTATAATAAACAATAAATATAAAAGCTACAACTTACATTTTGTGGGAACACAAGAAGACGAAAATTAAAAAAAAGCCGAAGATTTTTAAAAATGTAACCAATCACTGTTATCTACTATTATACCCAAAGAGAATACAAATACTACGTCTATTACCTATATAACTGTAACTAACATCAAATAATAAACATCTACCCTCACTTATAAAAATTTAGTATATTCACATGAAATATAAGCGCACAGTCTGAAATTTACTCTGGGAAGATATGAATTATTTATTTAACTTTAAAAAAAATACAAACTCACCAACATCATAATATTTAAATTATGAATTTCCAAGGAGCGTTAATATTATGTAAATTGATTTAATTTTAATGAAATCTCATAGATGGCGCTGTTTTAAATTTGTCTTTATACTACTAAGATTCATTATACTGTTTCTCTGCCAAAATTACTTAAATGATGTAGTTTTTATAGTGTAAAGGTAGACAATAGCATGGCTTACTCAAAAACAACATTTAAACATGAGTCTTTATATTGTACGCTGTCGTAGTACACGGAATACGTAAGAAAAATAAAGGTTCACAGCTCCTCCCCCGAAGGTGATAGCATGATAATATGTATATAACAGCCTGACCCGACCTGTTAGTAATATTCATGCAAAATTTGAAGTAAATCCGTGCAGTACTTTCTGAGATTAGCCTGGACAAACATACAGACAAACAGACAAACAGACAAACAGACAAACAGACAAAAATTCTAAAAACTATGTTTTTGGCTTCTATATCGATTATAGATCATGGATTATGTATTCTTTTAAAAAAATATTCAATGTACAGTTTTGACTTTCCTACGATTTTATTATATGTATAGATGTATAGATCATACGAGTGAAACCGCGGTATAAAACAAGTAATGAATATAACAAAACAGGCAATTGTATTCATTCGGTCTATCAAAGCATCCCTTAGAGCAAACACCGTATAAATTAACGGCATCTAAAACGTCGGCGTAAACCATATTATTTCGATCCAAGATTTTGAATTAGTTATGAAGTTTCTGTCTAAAATTACTTCGATAGCTTACGAGCGTTATGCATATTAATAAGGTGATGTTATTAGACGTGTATTGAGTACCCTTTACGATCCTTGTTTTGCGGATAACATAATAAATTGTTAAGGCTATAAATATTTATGCAGTTCACTCTACCTATGCGAATTTTATCGGTAAGCGGTTTTTGTAGACAATGAAAATGTGGTTATATAAATAAATATAGTAAATGTGGGTATTTTCTAGTATTTGATTTTACGCGAGTATTATACATTTAGAAATTAAAGACTTTTTAACGGATTTTAAACGCGATTTATTCATTTTATTATTTTCCCGTCGTTTGATAATTTTGAATAAATCGCGTTTAAAATCTGTTAAAAAGTCTTTAATTTCTAAATGTGGGTACCTATATTATCAGTTAGACCAGTGATTTTAGTTTTAAAAAATTAGCGTTACTATTCATAGTTATAATGAATTCTAATTTAATCATACAAGATTCTTAAAACTCAAGTAAGAAATCATGTATGTTATTTTATGTCTGTAAGGGCTGATTTTTCAATCCTTGGTTAAAACTTATTCTTCGAATAATATATAAAACTACCATTTTAAAAACGTATTCTAATTGTCTGTATTTGACAGTTTACGTGACATTTTAATATTATTGTGTAATACTTTATTGGACGGATAAGTTTTATCCAAGCATTGAAAAATCGGCCCTAAGTCTTACTTTTAATGAGTAAAGCTATTTTTACGAATTTTTATCAAGTTACAGTCCCATCGAATTAATATGGAAATTATATACATCATCAATGTTTTAGATATCTTTATTGCCCGGAACATCAGTGTAATAGACGCGACACAGGAATTTATTGAGACTCGTACGTTATCGAGAATTTCTACAATTATGATAATTATCACGCCATCACAAGCTTGATTTCCAAGGCTATAACAATGATGGAGACCGTATAAACTGCTATCGGCACGAAACCAGTAACGTCCAAACAAAAACACTGTCAAGTTGATTTCGATTTACGACGTCTCACACAAAGTTTCTGTACAACTTTATCAAGATTTCAAGTTCGATCTGTATAAGTTCTTATTTCGAGAGAAATAGAGCACAATTTCATTTTTTAAACAATCATTCTTCGTCCAAAATTTATTGGTCAGAATCAGTTGAATCAAAAAGATAAAGTATCAAATTCTCACAGTCTCATTACCGAGCGAAGATGCAGCGACTCTTTCCAAATTTAATGAATAATAATTATAAACAATTACGGTCCGATCTAATGAAAAAAGGAAACGGTAGACAAACGATAGAGACAGCATATTAGTCATATACTAGGTGTGAAAAGGAAATGTGATATAAACGCCTACGTAACTGTCTTTGGTTATACGATTCGGCGAGCGATAAAAATCGCTGGTCTTATTCGTCCGTCTTTTTTTAATTAGTGAGGGGTCCATGTGAACCAAGGTGGTATCGGCCATTGTATAGGAATAAATACGACGTTTATAAATGATCTGGCTTCCGACATAGACATCGAGAAGGACATAAGATAAAATAAGATTCGGAAGGGACGTATTCTATTCAAATGAGTACGAATTTTGTTCGTTGATTTTTATCCATCGAAGTTTTGTTTTTTGGCCTATTGTTATAGATCAGGTACTTATAGTGATTTACATAGGTAGATGGAATTTGTTCTTTTACGTCACATAACTTGTGCCGGATATATATTTATATTTATAGTTACTATTTACATAATATAATAAAAAGAAAAAGTAAATGTGTGAATACTAAGAGATTTTGCCATTAGGTAAGCTTTATCAATAGCACACAAAGAGAACAATTAAAATAATCATACTTACATTATTATTGTCGAAGTGTTTGTGTGTAACATTTGCGTATATTTGCTTTACCTGGTGTACTGAATTAGAATGTTTCAAATAGTAATTATTCAAATGAGAAGTCTGCATTTTAACAATCATTCGTTGCAGATTTTTGAGAAGATTCGCAGACTTATAATTTTGCGTCGTTATTAACATAAATTAGTTTAATTTGGAGTGAATGTTATCTGTTAGTGTGGACCACCCGTTGTATGCAAGTTTCAATAATTAATAAAGATAATATATAACAGACTGTAGCATTATACCTTGTGTTTGATTAATGATACTAAATAGGTCTATTGTAACTTGAAGATTTTTTTATGTCATTATGTAAGACGTAATAATTTACTTATATTATTGTTAAAAGCTGTTTTTTATACCTGTATCTGATGTGTTATTTGCATGTAAAAACAAAAATAAAATTGATTCGAAAAATGTGAAATACTATTTTTATACTCGCACCCATTTCATAACTATGTAAAACCGAAACAAAATATAAAACCAATCTCACGCGTTATTTTTAAAAAATGCACAAAGTAAATACGTTATCGGAGTATAGCAGGTGAATGTGAACTCTTTGCTAAAAAACGAACTGAAAGCAATAGAATAGATGCTATTCAATAAAAATCACAATGCAAAGGACATGTGACAGTCGAAAGGACCAACGCACAAAAGTTCTGAGTATCTTTGCTGAGTTATAATACATTATACAATGCCTAAATGCCATGTGAATAGAGTCGAAAATTGCGTAACAAAACTGTCGGAAGTTATAATAGATTCATACGATTATTCGTATGAATGACATGTTCAAAATGTCTCTGAGATCGGTTTTTTGTACAATGCAATGTAATTGGTGGGTTGGGTACCTGGGTAAATTCACAATGCTTTTGGTTCTGTGACAATGATAGAATGGGAATATCGGAATAATTTCTGTACTAGAATTGTTAAGGGACGTCATTTTAATTTGTATAGACTAAATTAGGTGGCATTATTAGAGCTTATATTATTATTTGTTTAAACTTTAAGTAAAAATGTATGTGATTTTCTGTTCTTTGCTATGGGAGTTGTATATACCAGTATTATTTTTTGGTTTGAAAATGTTGGTATTCTCTTTTTTGGATTAATTGCTCAAAGAGAATACGCTATGAAACTTTTACCTCGTATCTTTTATGTTAAAATTTTACCCATAAATATATAGCTACAATTTTTACCATACATATTAATATGATTTTCAAAGATCAATATATTAATTGACGCAGAAAAAAATACATTGTTATTTGTATTTTTATTTATTTATTTCATATTAAATAACAAAAAATACTGCTTACAATGTTCATTATCTATTTGATGGTTACAAAGTTCACACAGGAATTTAAATAGAGTATATTTATAGTACTGGTCGTAAAATACGCCATAAATTAATCGTTTCATTAACAAATAGCTATAAATGCATCTTATATTCCTCAAACGAACCAGATATTAATATTTTATTATGAATTTTATTAGATAAATAATGAATGTAATAAATATACCACAATAAACTAATAATAGTACAATTAAATTAACGATTGAACAGTTCAGTCCTTGAAATATCAACCATAGTATAAATATATCAACGTTAGGTAAAAATAAAACCGGCCAAGTGCGAGTCGGGCTCGCGCACAAAGGGTTCCGTAGCAGCAAATATAATAAATTACAGTTAAATCAACCTATCTCAAAAACTATAAGAGATACTTTGATCAAACCAAAAATCGTTGAAAGAGTTAATTAGCATGCATCACCTCTATTTTTTTTAGAATTTTATACCCCGTAGTTATAAAAATAGAGGGGGGGGGACATACTTTTTACGACTTTGAGAGCTGATATCTCAAAAACCGTTCACTTTAAGAAAAATGTTTTTTAGAAAACTTTATATCATTTTAAAAGACCTTTCCATTGATACCCCACACGGGTATGTACATCGAAAAAAAAAATTTCATCCCTCAGTTACATGTATGGGGGGCCCCACCCCCAATTCTTTTTTTTACTATTTAGTGTCATATTTTTGTAGCGGTTCATACAACACATATTCCCATCAAATTTCATCACTGTAGTACTTATAGTTTCCGAGTAAATCGGCTGTGACAGACGGACAGACGGACAGACGGACAGACGGACATGACGAAACTATAAGGGTTCCGTTTTTGCCATTTTGGCTACGGAACCCTAATGATGAAGGAGCAGTGGTGGCTCAGTGGTGAAACCTCGGACTTCGAATCGATAAGTCCGGGGTTCAAGACCAGGCGAGCGCGCAGGAAATAAATTGATTTCTCAATTTATCTGCGCATGTTGTAACATCACCACTGCTCGAACGGTGAAGGAAAACATCGTGAGGAAACCGACATGTCGAAGAATCAAAAGTTCGACGATATGTGACATCCGCCAACCCGCACTTGGCCAGCGTGGTGGATTATGGCCTGTACCCTCATAGGAGGCCCGTGTCCCAGCAGTGGGAACGTATATGGGCTGATGATGATGAGGTAAAAATGAGTCCATTCGATGAATGAAAATAAATTAATCAAGGTACAAAACAAAATTGCAGCCGCTGCCTGTCTCTATGTATCATTTATATGTGTGCTTAGATCTTAAAAACAAGCTAATAGATTTTCATGCGGGCCTGCGGGGTTTTTTATAATAGAAATAACAATTCAAGAGAAAGGGGTGTATAATGTATATTGTAGGTATATGCAATATATTATATGTGCAGTGCTATTATAATAGTAGTTTAAAAAATAATAATAAGCCTTGAAGATCAACAAAAGCCCATTGAAGCAGCATTATACGTAGAGCAATATCGATTTTGATACAACTGAGAAATGAAACCACCCCCTGTCTTGAACAGGAATAGAGAATATGTTATATAAGTTAATAGAATTCAAATATTAAATGAGATATTTTAATTGTTCTTGATCATTTTTGGGATTTTATTTTGCATTATTGGTCTGACTTATTAAGAGTTATTATACTTATGTTTAACTAGATTTCCGCCCGCGGCTTCGCCCGCGTTTTCAAAGGAAAACCCGCATAGTTCCCTTGGGATTTCGGGTAAAACCCATATGTTAATCCAAGTTACCCTCTATATGTGTGTTAAATTTCATTGTAATCGGTTCAGCAGCATTTGCGTGAAAGAGAAACAAACACACACACATCCTCACAAACTTTCACATTTATAATATTAGTAGGATTCCTTCCTACTCTCTACGTTTGTAAGAATAACATCGTTACTCAATAAAAAAACTGTTTCAATTAAAATAGTCTACTATTATTAAGCTTTGCAAGAAAAAGAGAGAAAATAAATTAAAGTTCTTCACTCTTATAAAAAAATTCCCTTTACATAAATTTCCTAGAGGCATATCTGAGTTAAGATAATTCATCGCATCGCATCGTTGAATGTAACAAAATAACATTACTTTAATACAAGAACGAGCTCTTAACAGGAAAATGCTATTAATTTTTAACTATAAAAGACTGAAGAAGATTAAAAATAGGTTTTCCGTTGGTATTTCTTACCTAAAACTTCTCAAGACAGTGATACCAAATACAAATAGCTTTATCATATTAAAAAGTTTCGGAGGTTCTTATATAAAAATAGAGTTTACCTTCCAACTTTACTTTTATCTTACCTACATCAGAATACAAATTCCATCAATTTGGTAAATAATATTACTTATATAAGGTTATTGTTACAAAAATATAACATACCTTTGCTTAAATGTGACCATGTGTTACATAGCAAATGTCATAAAACTAAATAAGAAAATCCAATCCCAAATAGTTCCTATACAGAAAATACAACTCTTAAATCAGAATAGATTACTATATAATACGAAATACAATCATGATTTTAACATTAGTAGGAACCTACTCCACCAATATAAAAGCAAAAATATTATGCATAGAGAAGAGCACAAGAAAAATATTCTCATACAGGAATTATAATAAATGCAGGAAATGTTTTCACTGACCTGTTTTTCATCGTCCGAGCAGACATGGGAAATAAAGAGTTAATTAAGCTTAAATGCAGTGGAGGTAAAAATAATAGCGTGTAGTAATTGTATGTGCGGGTTGAATGTTTACATTTCCTAATGTGAGTTTTTTTTTTAATTCTCTTTAAAATGCCCCGGAAAATGGAAGCTACGCTCTTTAGCTGAATTAGCAATTGTATGGATTAAGTTTCTTACAAATATGCTGGAATTTGCGTTTTAATTAATTTTTATGTAGCCAGCATTTTTATCAAAAGTTTTTTTTTAATTTTCTGTTACTAATGAATAAATTAGTTTAAAGAAGAGTAAATGGAGGGGCTTTACTATTTACGCTACTGCAAAAGCTGCCAATCAACGCATATTGAATTGCTCACGTATCTAAATAATTAATACATTGTGTTTTCTTTACATAATTATATTAGAATCTTGCTATATTGGGTATAAAAGTCTCATGTTTAGTTAAAATCAAATATAAGCCTGTATTAATAGCAACAAAATAACTCTGATAAATATTGAATATCATATTTTAGTCGCAGAACAATTTCAATTGTGAATTTAGTAACTGAATATTCAACTACTGTTTTATAGCATATAAATTTCCACCATAAACCACACACAATATTTGGAACACAACTTAATAATAGCCATCACGTAACAGTATCCACATGCATACCACATTTGATACAAATGAACAAAACATTAAAGTAATTCGCACGGTACACATAGATGTATCAACATTTAGGTAAAAGACCCTTAACTCTAAGCTTTTAGTAACGTTGAAATTCGTAAACCGCAACATCTGGCGCGCACCCACTATCAACGTTCCTATAATCTAAAGATTGTACTTTATATTCAAATAGATAATGCCAGTCTAATCCGGATTTTATTACCCGGTAATAAGGTGGCTTTTTAAGTGGAGAACGGTGTAAATTGTGGGCGGATTTAGGATCTTTTGGCAACAGTGTTAGCTTCAATCTGTTGTCCCGGCGATAGAGCTATTTCATACAAATGCGAATTGTGGTGCAAAGAGGAGTAAACTCGATTTTCCGCGGCTAAAATTATAACCGCGCGCTTACCTTTAAATAATAATTATCCTTTTGTGTTGTTCATTCGTTTTTTATAACTTTTCCTTTATAATTTCAATGTGAATTACATTTAAAAAGGGACTTTTAGATTATTATTTTTAATTATGTGCTTTCCGTTGTGGTTTATAAATAAATAATATTTAGACCTAAACAGAATTTAATTTCAAAGTGAGGCATAATAAGCGTCAATATGCCTCACTTTGAGATCTACCTATATTTAACCTCAAAACAAAATTTATAATAAATAAAATATTAAAAACAATATCCATACTAATATTATAAATGCGAAAGTAACTCTGTCTGTCTGTCTGTTACTCAATCACGCCTTAACTACTGAACCAATTTGCATGAAATTTGGTATAGAGATATTTTGATACCCGAGAAAGGACATAGGATAGGTTTTATCCCGGAAATCCTACGGGAACGGGTTTTTCTTTGAAAACGCGGGCGAAGCCGCGGGCGGTAAGCTAGTAGGTAATAAATGAACAATTATAATATAACATAGACACAATAACGGCATAGTGAAATAAGTTACATTTTTTGACGTGAAAATATATGTAGGTAACTAACGAGATTTTTCCATGATCGTATCGAAGTCGAACAATAAGTCAGAATCGTTTCCACACAAAATATACACCACAAGATTCAATCATTTAGTATCCACGAGTATATTAAAGAAAGTTAGTGAAAAGGATTGTGAAGGAAATTCCCCGAGATCGAATAACTTTTAATATTTCCTCGTTCCCCTGTTTTCCTTACTTCTTCCGCCCTTACTACATTCCCAACGGTTACATAATATGGAATTCTTCTAACGTTTTTATATATGATACATATTTCGCTTTTATTTTGTAAATATCATTTCATTTGTGTATCTTTTTAATAAAAAAATTCTCATCAAAAATTCAAATAATAATATACGTGATAGGTACTCACTCATAAAGGGAAATTACTTTATATTTCTCTCATTTTAATAACATATCTTGTATCCAACATTGATGTAATTTATTTTATTTTATTAACAAACATCGTTTGAATTATTGGGGTCGTAACCATGATAAATTAAAAATACGTATGATCAGAAAGATATTATTTTCATTCATTGTTACGAACTTAAAACAATGTTCCCCAATTTCTAACCAGCGATATACATCGTATTCTCAACCGGCTTAATAAATCAAACACATTATAGCATACGATTGTTCTGATTCATTGTCTCAGGTATTATTTACACAGTCGAACGGTAGGCGAGTCCCGCACTTACACATAACAAGACTACCTTATTTTGCGAGCAGACGATTTTAAATTCTAAACACAGAGCATAGAGCTCATTTTGCAACAAAAAGAATCTTGTCTACTAATGTTAGCGCTGTTCAAAAGCACAGAAGAAATACCACAAACGAAATGTCTTGGCACGCTCGAAAACACTTCAATTTCTCAGTCCTAAGCAAATATGTTACCAGTATAGTAATTGCCGTCTGAGTTAACAGTCTTTTATTGTATATTGCAAAGCAAATATTGTTTTTGAATGCTTCGGTTGTTCTACCTACAGCTGCGTTGAAAGCCTTTTTTTAAGTACAAGATAATTTGCCGTTCATTTTCTTTTTATTGCCCACATTTTTATGGTTAACACTTTGAAAGTGGGTTAAAGTAGTATGGGACAAAGTTAGCGCTAAAAGATTAAAAATGAAAGATGCGACTAAATTATTTTTACATCGTAAGTTCTGCAATAATCGACACTTTTGCTACAAAGAAGTTAAGTGGACAGTCCGACCTTTTTAATACTCCGTTTGATGTTATACAATGTTCCGATTTCAAACAGCTTCTTAACCAGAAGCCTGTATTCGATCCGCCCCTAGCAACACCTCCTAACAACCCAAATCTGTAAAATTATCTGTTGACCGAAAAAATTCGCATTGAGTAAGCTAATATGAATGGAATCTCTAAGGTTACATTTGAGCAAACAGGCTACCGTGAAATTTGAGAGCCGGTGGAAGCTTTGGCGACAGAAATAGATAAAAAATTTGGTAAGAAATTTGATACGGGAGAGAAACAAGGATTAAATTTTGCACAATCTAGATACGAAGCAGATGTTACAAGAAATTTCGTTGCCATTGATGCGATGATGGACGATAAAGTTTAACGAACAGATTGTGGAGATTAAATTGGTTGTTTTAATATCGTGCTCATCGCGGAGTTAATTGAAAGTGAGGCGGAATTTGTTATACCTGTAGGTGTGTTTTTGTTTTAATATTGTGACTGTTATATAGCTCAAAAATCTTAGACAAGAGTTTTTGTAAGATGAAGAAAAGGAACATTAAATAAATATTTTTTCTTGAATCGTTTATAGACTCTGTGGAAAACTATGTTTTTATACGTCATATATTATGTATCGTAATATATTTATGTACCAACATAACTGGCAACTGAATATCTTTATGATTGTATATAAAAACAATACAGTAGTCCAATGTTATAGCGTGACCATAATAAACGTTAAAGCGATTTATGTAGCCCTTTATGAGCAACAGGATAAAATTTTAGTACACGATATAATCGTAAAGAATTATTTTCCTCGCTTTGTTATTTTCATAAGTAGGCAGCGATTTTTCTATCGAAAAAGTTGAATGTTATGATAAATGTCGGGTTTTATAGACTTTCCAAGGTATGTAAGTGCTATTTAATTCAAATAATAAGATATATTTTATATCTGAATATATTACGTATTTAAATAACAACTGTTATATTTTGTGCTGTGAAAGTGTCATCGGTCATAGTAGAATTATTAAATAGATAGTTATTTTCAAAACGCATGTGTTGGATTACGTATAATAAAAATAAATGTTATTTATTTAATTCTTTAAACGCATTAACGTAGATAATTTATATTAATAAACGAATTTCTCTATATTCACCTGGTTATTATGTTGATAATAGTGCTTTTACTTTTGTCTACGTTACCAAATTGTATATTTAACAGGTTTTTCCTATATTTTATTAAATTAAAGAAAGCTTTACCAATTGAGATACAATAGAAGCTACAGCTCTAAACTAAAAGCTCGCAAAAAAAGGAATTCCAAAGCCACATCTAATCAATTAAAGACAAAGACAAATTAGATGAACCGATTGTCCGGGCAATACACTCTATATTCTGTACACTTTCCTTTGAGGAGTAATTCGAGATTGTTCTCGAAAGGGGAAAACATTAGTCGGAGTGTGTAAACACACTGGACGGTACGACAAACAGCTAACCTTAGTCTTCGAGTAATCGGATACGAAATGGCGTGGTTGCTTCTCAAGAGCTGACATGGCCTTTCGATGTATTAAGGATGTTTTCCGCATAGCGTAAATACGTGGATAATTGATATTGTTATACCTATATGGTATATGTTGGTATATATGGTATAAAATAGTGATATCGTATATGCTGGTAGATAGCGTAGTGGATAGAGGATATAATATATTATCTGATTCTATCATTGCTTATAATAGGTTAATGTAAACATTAGTAAATTAACTTTTGGTTAAAATTCTGGAGTATGTCCGTTAATCAATGTTTGAATTGTAAAATACACCACTAGTTTTTAATCAGTACAAAAACTTTAAGGACATATTAGCGAATACATTATTATCATATGTATGATGTAAGAATTACATAATATCGATAAATAGCAAAGATATAACCATTTGTTTATTTAAGAAAGTCTCACTAAAATCATAGACACATTGCAGAGTTCATTGACTTATTCGTTGATAGTATTACCTAACCTTGGACAATAAAATGAAACAAGACATGTAGGTAGTTACTAACTTTATTTAGTTTAATTCCTAAATTCAAATCTCCCCTTCATAGGTACTTCATCCAGGCTTAGGACCGGCATAATTACTTTTTACAATAAATTAAATAGGTACGTAGGTATGTAATTACAAAACAAACAATATCAAAATAAAATAAGCTATTCTGTATTGAAAGAAAAAACGATTTTGGCGTATTTAAGAAGTTAGAATCAGCTCTATTTACAATACCTAATCTGTATTGAAAGAAAAAACGATTTTGGCGTATTTAAGAAGTTAGAATCAGCTGTTTTTACAATACCTAATCTGTAATGAAAGAAAAAACGATTTTGGCGTATTTAAGAAGTTAGAATCAGCTGGTATTTACAATAATCTTAACTAACCTTACAAGTATTTCAATTGTCCTTCAAAATGTCCACCACCATAATTGTCAATACACAGACGTGAACGTTTTATTAAATTGTTTTTTTAACGAGAGAAGTACCTACGTTTTTTTGACTTTTCACTTCATCCAATATGCGCTGTTTTAATTGTTCGACACTAACCGGCTCACTTTTGTTCACTTAATTTCACTCCACAAAAAGAGGTCCAAGGGTGTGAGATCAGGTGAGCGAGGAGCCCAAGCTGCAGGCCCGCCTCGACCGATCCACTGACTTCCAAACTCCGCTGTGAGAAATTCATGAACCGCAGCGTTATTCGACATTCGTACTACGTCGAGGATCCTCTTCAAAATACGCTAGTACATTACACGAAAACATTTTGTGACAACGCCTTTTTTTTTTTTTTTTTTTTTTTTTTTTTTTTTTATAGTGGGGAAATCTTCCAAAGATACCCACGGCCCCCGGGGAAGGAGCCGTGGGTTATGTCGGATTCTTACCGACTAAAACCCCACTGTGTTCCGTCGAGCCGCTTTAATGATGGGGCCGCGGGTATTTGTTGGAATTCTTCCGCGACTTGTGACAACGCCTGCTGGTAAGCATTTACCACGGTTCGTACATTTGGCGATCGAGCGTTCGGGACTCGGGTACTTCTTATTTGTACATACGTACTGCTGCACTCGCATTTTCTCCACTCAAAAAGAACCCCGTGATGTGAATTGATATGACATCGTACCGGGAAGAACGTAAACAAACGCGACGAAAAAAAACAAGTTTTCACTTCCGCTAACAATTTGGCACTGTTTGTCGCGTTGGGGCGGGGGGCCGTTGGGGTGCGACGCGGGCGCAGGCCGCAGAGGGAAAGGGGGTGGCGGGGTGAGGAATGGGCGAATGGCGAGCTTGGACGCGAGTTTGCCGGAATTTATCAATGGATCTGTGCGGCGGACCTACTCGAAATCGTACGCTAGAAAATTACAACACAATACCTAGTGTGGGTCATTGATTAAATTTAGGTTTAACAATTTTTACATATTTATGTGGACAATTTTGGGACATTTCTGTTTGTTAGTGTTTTTAATTATTTCTTACACAAGTATGATTGGTTAAAGATACTTAACACCCTGTAAAATTTTTTGTACTGATTAAAAACTAGTGGTGTATACATTAATAGATTAACCCATAGAGTTTTATGAATAAAGTAAAGTTGAATAAAGTATTATAAATAGTAAAATAAACACCAAAATTGCGATTTTAATAATAGGTTCTCTAATATTTTATTCATTGTTACAGTAATAAATGTAGGAAAAAATATTATAAGGAAACAACAATGAGATATAAAAATTTATCTACAAATATTGTTAAGCCTGCGATTTTTTATTATATTTTTAAATAGGTACGTGATTACTGTCACTGTGAATGGAAAGGTCACGTTTTATAGTTTATTTATGGCATTTCGATATAAAATATATCGTAAAGCGTGGGACTTTAAAATTCAAAGACATCATTGTGGACTTCCATATTTCTTTGGGACGTGTTTTGTTATAAACTATAAAGCTTACTCCTTTTTGATGTGTAAAAAACATTCGGTAGACACGTTGGTGACATATCGAAGATCTTATCCGAGGTTTAGCCTTTGCACAAAGCGCGGTAATAAAGGACTCACAAAAAGTGATCTGTATCAAAAGCACCAGGGGACTGGATTGTATTTAAACTTGTACAATGCGCGCGGCGACAAAAAATATGTTAAAAAGGGTTACTATTGAATGAAACTAAAAAACGGGGAATTTTGTTTAAATGTTTAATAACACAGCGGCTCGTGAAACAAGCCGTGTTTAGCTATTCCTTTACTTTTTGTCAATCTGATCTTCGAATGTGATATCGCTCTGACGGGCACTCTCTTTAATGGGGTACCTACACGAGCCCGCATTATGTGCACACGGCTTTACATTCGGGCGACCCTACGTGACAAAACTTTGTCCCTCCCCACATTCAAATTTCTGAAGGAGCAATTGAAATCGGAGATCGTAAAGAGAATTAGAACGGGGTCTTTTTGTAGCGCCGGTTTTGTTTCGAGCGTTCTAAATAGGGCTTCTTTTGAATCTCGTACAGCCATCGAAGTGGAAGTGGGGGCCGTATTTATCGGGATTCCCTAGGCCTACCAATCGGTCTATTCGTCACGTAATCTAATAGCTTATTAATAAGGGGACGTCGGCCCCTATTTTTCTATCGTAGTGAACTTTAAAAATTATGGATTCCATCTCTCTTTGTTTATGTTCAATGCGTATCGCCGTCTTGTTCGCGCGTATGAAGTGGGAAGGTCGATATAGCTCCACCCACTAAATTATAATACGTTTAAATGAGTGTAGTCGTGTCGGCCTTGGATATAACACGTAATGCGAGGTTATGCGTGAAAACAAACTGCAAAAACCCGCGGAGATATACGTCCAATGCCACCTTTATGATCCGATCCGGCTAAAATACGGCCTCGAGATCCGCGTTTCTTCCATTACGTGTGCAATAAAGATGATAATTCTAAATTACGTTACAGCAATATTGTTACCTCGAGAGTAATTTGTGAGGCGAACAACATTCGCTTGTTTCTCTGAGGCTCTTATCTGTAAAAGTTGTATGGATCATTATGTAATAGACCATAAATATGTGCGTTATAAATGAAATTCTTTAGGGATAACATCCTTATTGTAAAGAATTTGCACGAACATTTATAAATCAGTAAGGAAAATTTCTTAGCTTTGTATTACAAAAATTCTTTACGATTAATGTCGTCTAGTATCAAAATTCAACAATATTAATTTACAATAAAAATGTAAAAAGGCCAATAAAAGTATTAGGTACCTAATATTGCTACTTGCTCTATTATCGCAAATTTACCTTAATTTACTGATACACGAACTATAAATAACTAGTTTAACAGACTTGAGTTTGAAAGTAGTTTGAAGGGAGGAAATGACTCTGAGCTTCGATAACCGGCAGCTTTAGCGTGTATAATCACGTCTTGAAACAAAAACTTACCCGCTTAATTTCAAAGACCACCTCATTGAAACTGATTGATGTTTAACGCAATTTAACACTACATTATAATAGATTAATTTTTTGTTGTCTTTTATCGGGATTACGATTAATGAATTAACTTGTTAAGGATTGAGGTATCGGATTTTCATTAGTTACATATTGTAGATACAATAATTATTATCCCATTCAATAATAATTGTCATAATATCTGATCACAATATTCAAAGGTTTTTAATGTCGCATATCGATACAAAGTAAAACATTACATAGATTTTTATGGACTTAAGAGTAAAATTTACAATAATTTAATATTTCATGATTCTAAAGTTAATAATTATTTATTTAATAAACATAACATAAAATAAGAGGACAACGTTTACACGATAACTGCTGTGAAAGTAATTTGACTACGTTCTTTCAATTTATACAACCCGATCGTTCTTTAAAATGGTTCTAAACAACGTCACGGGATAATAACTTCATTTTATACGAGTTCAAGATAATGTGAGTAAATTCACGCGCTTATTATGTCTTATCTCCAAATCGAAATTCGTCGAAGCGGTTCCACTATAACAAATTTACTACCGATGACTAGACGATTACCGTCTACTGATGGCTTGTGGTCTGTGTTAGAGCGTTTTGGAAATAGTTTTGTTTTTGATTTGTTCAAAATAAATTTCATTGCTGAACATGTACTTTTAGTAACAGAAGGTAGATCAAATATACCAGAAAATGTTTTAATAATGGATTTATTTATTATTTATTTATTATTTATGTACCATACTGTCAGAGAAAGCGGGCATGCTTTTTAAATGCAATGTAATCAACATTTTAATATTTTAGAACGGCAATCAAATATGAGTGTTAATAACAATATTTTTTATTCCATGAATTTCTAACTTTATTATACGATTTTCTTCAATTGTATCGTATGTCTACGTTTATACGTAAACTAGCGACCCGCCCGCAGCTGCGCCCGCTTTGTCTTAACCCAATAAATGATATACTAAAATTTTCCTCTATTAATAAAGCGCATCTAAATACGTTGCGAAGTTTTAAAGATTTAAGCATACATAGGGATGTATGGACAGAGAAAGCTACTTTGTTTTATACTATGTAGTGATTACACGCTTCCGCTAAGCTTCTCGCTAGCTCTACCCTCGCGCAATTAGACCACCGTCAACGATCACACAGAGTATTATCATTTTTCTAACTTCATTCTACTCCACATGTATCCAAATCTACTTAATGGATATGTCATGTTTATGAAAATTTAGAACGAACGCATATATCACTTGTTATGCCTTGGATGCCACCATGGATGTTATCAGCCCTTATCGCGGCTTTAGAATTTGATTAATGTTATTGAGATGGTAGAGATACTCAAGGGTAAAGAAGAATGAGTCTATGAGGAACCAAGGATCATCAAACCATGGTATAACAAACTTTAATTTATAATAAAAATTTAATTTTCATTTTGTTTTTCAGAAAGACATTTCATACAATGTTAACTGTAGTCCAAGACCCTAGTAAAAGTATAAACGTGTTTTGCTAACATAACAAGTTACTTTGTTTATTTGTTTTTTACATAGGTACTTAATTAATAATTTAGGTACATACAAACAGAATACAGATTATATCAAGCTCAGTTTGTAATTCAAGTATTTCAGCGAAAATATTTGTTTTTACCAAAAAAAAAGATGTCTGCATGTTTAAAAGACTACATTCTCTCAAACAATCTGGTTATGACAATTTTTTTATTCGCTCACATTTACACAAAGGAAAAGCTCGAATATTCGTTTAGCAGTTGAAACTCTACGCAAAATATTATATGAACTCGATCGATATATCCTTTTCCCTATAATATCATTAAAAGTAGTAAAAACAACCACTTTTGTTGGAAACCATTATACGGAATAATGAATAATCTCTAACAAGCCGTTAACACGTTATCACGTGTTAATGACCTGAAAATACAGCTTATCAGAACAAATAGGTCAACTTTATTATTAGAGGGATAGAGTTATGGTGTCCAATATGTCGTTATATGCTTGATGAACTGTGACATTTGATAAAAGGCTATAAAGATTGTCCGTGGTGTTAGATAGTTATCTGGAAGTTTACGATGGTACATAGAACTTCTGATTTTGGAGGTATTTTATTGATTAGTGAATAGAAAATTATAGACATTTAATGAACTGGCATTCCTGTCTCGCAGTGCTAGTGTAGAATATTAATAAATAATTTATTTTCACATAATAATTTCAAAGTCACATTAAAGTTACCAGGCTCCTAAGATAGTAAAAATTGTTTTACAGGAGCCTGTGTCTTCCATTTACAATTACACGGACACTGATATATAAATAAAATAAACACAATATAAATAAAATAAAAAATCAATTAATTTACATGCAATAAATATAACTATTATTATTTTTATTAAGGTTATAATATTATGTTTTAATTAATTAATTATACCTGTTATATAATGTAGAGCCTATCTCTCTCAATAAAAGCACCAATTTATGTTCTTCATCTTATTCAAAGAAATAACATTCCAATCTCTTGTTACCAATCTGTTCATTATGGAATACAAATTAAATATGTAAAACATTAATTACTACACGCAGATTAACCAAACCATCAGCGGTAATGATAATTCAACATAAATGCAAATGGTTCAAAAACATCAATTGGAACATTTCCATAAACGAACGACCACTATATAACCATACAGAAACGTGAAGCTAAAATTTTTGAATACGAAATGACTCATACAATGTACCTGTTTAGAATCTTGGCACACGTCTCTTTGAAATATATCTTCTTTTGTTAAAGTTAGCCTTTGAATAGAATATTTCAATCAATGTAACAGATTCATGTGTAGCTTTTGTTTCTACTGTTGTGTGACCTTAGACATTCTATGTTCAATATAATGTACAGTAAAATACAGTCTTAGTATTTTTACAATGAAATAACCTTGAGTACATACGTGTCGTGTTTTCAGAGGTGAAATTAAAATGCTTTCAAAACAATAATAGCAGCATGAATTCTTAAGAATTTAAAATATTAATAACTTGAATTGAAAAGCTCTTAGAACAAAATATTGTATGTGAATAATCTTTTATTAAAAATATAATGTAATCTATTTTGTCTGCGCTAAAATCCGACATACATAAATGACCTGGACAAAATTTCATACAACGATACTTTGTGCCATGTGTTACACTGTGAAGCATAGAATCATTCTTACCCTGAATAAAAAACAAAGTAAATAATAGGTATTAAAGAAATGGCTTGACCCATATAGGTCTCATTGTATGTGAACTTTTTCTTTGTAATTATACAAAGAAAATTAATAATACAATAATTATAATATTCTTATGGTTTCAATAAACTACAGGAATAAAACGGGTAAAACAATAGTGAAATTCCGCTCTATACTATGAGTATTCAGTGTGAATGAATGCTTTATTTTACTGCTCAGCTATTATTCGCGATGTTCTCATAAAGTTTATATTTTGTCCGGATTTTGTATAAAGAAAGTGTTCTCATATTATTATCAGTTTTGCCAACTTTTGTGGAACATTCATGGTCCAATTCGTACCGTATAGTTTATTCGTTTAGTTTAGTTTCCTAGACCTAGGTACCTATAATCACAAATAAGCGATTTGACATTGTTTTAATTATCTATGAACGATACAGGCCCAAAGACATAAGACGTAATTTGCACTAATTATAAGTGATATTAAGTACCAAGTTATAACATTATTTACACCCAAAAATAGTGGGTACTTTTCGTAAAGCGATTTAAATTTATTTCCACAGAGACTAGTTTTACGTATTGCAGTTATTAATAGTAAAAAAGATTTATATTACAGAGACTATTCACGTAATGAAGAAAGTAATATGAAGCATGATTTAAATATAGTTTTCATTTTGTGAACTCCACGCGTTTTAAGTTTTATTCGCTCCGTTTTATTACTGTGAATTTCCTATTATTTTAAAGAGCATTGAATGTAAAAACCATACACTCTTTGTTGAATGATTACATTTCATTCACCTGACCCATTTTATGCGAGTTAAAATGTAAATTTTCTCTGTAATATTCTATTTAAACCGAGGAAGTTCTTTGCACTATTTAAACATTTGGCGTACACCATGGACGTATAAAAAAAGACGGACGGTATATCGCCTAAACATTGAGTGAAGCCTAGTAATGGCGGCGAAACATCCATGTGTGTGTGCCATGTTGCCATGGCAACAGCTGTCCTGATGACAATGGCGGCTGTATTTTTTTTCTATAAATTTTGCCGTAATAATTTTGTCATTAAAACATAAAAGAATTAACTTGCTTCCCTGTGGAATGTAATCCCTTGTGTTTTGTTATTTAAAATTGTACTGTTGCGGCACCATTTAACCACACAAGACGGCATTTTAAATATTTTTTGTGAAACAGTGACGCAGTTAATCAGTCGGTAGTTCACGACGTAATGGCGGCCGACTAGCTTACTATGGTGAGAGTGTGTGCGTGTTTATTGTCTTAACACGATCGCTAGCTTACTATGGTGGCTTCACGTTGTTTGTTCGTAATACGGTGTCCGTCTTTTTTTATACGTCCATGGCGTACACTTTAACTGTATTATTTCAGTTAATTAAGCAAGGCAGTGTTTTAATTCCAATAAAAGTATTTTTTTTTTATTTCTTTGCCTTTAGACACTTCAATTAAGTGAATATCGAATAATTTCAGGTAATACACACATTATGTTTTACTGATCAACTTGAAGCGGATATGTAGGCAATTCCTTATTTCTAATCAAATTCCATTCAAACTATATTCCCAAAAATCTCAAAATAAGCAAAACTTGCAGACTTCAGTTAATAGTCGAAGTGCTCATTTAATATGACAATAGCGTAATTCTGTAAGTAGGCAGAAAATACTATGTAACAGACAATGACGAGGGTTAAAAGACGTAAGGAAACTTTGATGCTTTCTATTGATGTCGGCGAAATTTTGCGAATCGTGAGCGGAATTTTATTCTTATGATTTGTGACAGATCCGGGTAGCACTCAGGAAAGTTTTCGCGAAATAATTCACCGCTTCTATATTTTCTTATACTTTGGACTGGGACACTATGGTATTTCGGGGTACGTACATGAAAAGTGCGATAAAGTAAAAGAGAAGTAATCTCAGTAAGTTTTATGTGCAATTATAGCTATAACTAGCTGCGCTCCGCGGTTTCACACGCGTGGCTCCGCTCATGTTGGTCTTAGCGTGATGATATATTATAGCCTATAGCCTTCCTCAATGAATGGGATATCTAACACCGAAAGAATTTTACAAATCGGACCAGTAGTTCCCGAAAATTAGCGCGTTCAAACAAACAAAGAAACTAACTCTTCAGCTTTATAATATTACTGATCGACTTTAAGCGGATAATATGTAGACAATTCTTTATTTTTAATCAAATTATTATCAACCTATATTTCCAAAAATCTGAAAATAAGCCAAACTTGCAGACTTCAGTTAATAGTTGATGCTTAGTCAAAATGAGGTACAGCTACAGGCTACTAAATAAAATATAATTATATAGAACAATTACTTATATAAAAAATACAGATTTTTTATATTATTATAGGACATTATTGTTATACAGACGGCAGTTGATTATTAGAAGATAAACAATTTGGAACACGTTTAACATGTGCATAGTTAAAGTGCGTGATATACGAGGTAACTGTGAAAATTACACTTAAATAATAAATTTTCAATATTGTTGAAATATAAAATTATTTTTTAATTGACTGGTTAATTAAACCTTTCAGGTTGAGTTGTTTATCAACGCTCATTCTGATTTTAAAATACCACAACATAAAAATTCTAATAGAAACTTGGTTTTGCTTATATTTCATTTAGAGCAAAACATCGAGTTTAATTGAATTTGAATTTTTATTTTATAAAATTTTCATCATCCAATTTCAATACATTTTCATTATTATGTTCAATCATCCAAGAGAAATAAATAAAATCATATCAATATTATCAGAAACGCAGTGCTTAACGGCTAAAAAAAAATTGGCACAAATAATATGGAATAATATAATCTTTTGAAGCATTATCAATGTAGTTCATTTGGAAGTTAAGTAATTTGAAACAGAATGAATACTACTCAAAACTACTACAAAATCAATGCCAACAGATGGTCATAAGTAAGATCTACATTTTACGCCAATTATTATAATAAAATGGGCTGGAATATATTTATACCATCTTAGTCCCAATTCCTAAGCATATTCATTCATACACTCGTGTAAGATAAATTGTCGCAGTACACAAATAAACGTGCTCCAAAGAAAAGGGAACAAAAACTCGTACATCGTATCTTAGGATAGGCATAGTAATTTATTATATCCGATCGACTTTGCGGCTGTAGCCTTTTGTCGTGTAGTTCAAGCGGCCGTATAAAATGAATTAATAAGCACAAAGGATGATTATAATGCGTTTATGTATCTTTGGTTCTTATTGTACAACGTTGCCGGAACAAATTTTGGTAGGTATCGCACGCGACTGTCGTGGCAAAGAATATTTGACGTGAGTGCTGTAGATTGAAAGCCTTATTGTTATTGCAATAAGTGTTATTTTTGATTGTTGATTCTGTAATTTAAATAGATATTGCACTAAAATATTGTACCTAATGAATTTTACTTCATGGTCTAGAATTGAAAAAATACACGTGAGTTTTAGGTAAATGTCTTTATAATAAAATACTAGCTTTCTGCCCGCGGTTTCACCCGTGCTTTCAAAGAAAAACCCGCATAATTCCCGTTCCCGTAGGATTTCCGTGATAAAACCTATTTTATGTGTTAATCCAAGTTACCCTCTATATGTGTGCTTTATTTAATTGTAATCGGTTCAGTAGTATTTGCGTGAAAGAGTAACAAACACACACATACACATCCATCCTCACAAACTATCGCATTTATAATATTACTAGGATTAGTAGGATAGGATAGGATAGGAGGTAGGTACCTAACAATCAACATAAGCTTTTAAACCGACACCCAACATGCGGACTAAGTATAGACAAAGAAGTTAATTAGTAACCAAAGACTTGATAAAATAATCTATGGCATATAATGACCTGGCTTCTAAAGATGAAAGGGTCGCCGGTCGCCACTAGTAGAGGTTATCGAACTAACGCCTTGTTTCCAATCGAAAGTTACACGAATTGCGGAAATTGATATTCGATTAAATAATTTTAATTAGCAGTTATCGTAATTTTGGGAAATGTTTGTTGTTTCCTGGCTCATAAAATTTTGAAACATCGTACGTTTGCATGTGTGCGTGAGAAATTATAATATGTATCCAATGATACCGTTTTAGTTGGGAAATAGTCAATAGACACCCTATAATAAAATATATTATATACCTTTATAAAAGTCTAAGAAAAATACAGGATTACAATTTTTATTATGATTTCTTCTTCTTTGTATTTACAGGCTTTGAATCCTAAATTATAATCGCGTCAGAACATTTTTCCATTCCATTCATTCAATGCATTAAAAATAGTTCCTGTGTATAAAGCATCAAGACACAAACCAAAAGCTGAGTAGCCACTAAATAAATATTCTCACCCAATAAAACACAAACGTTAAAGGAACCGATAAAACTAATTTGACGATCAATATATAACCGTATAAAGAACACGTGATAATTCTTCTAATCTACTTAAACGAATTATGCCAGCTATATCTGTCCACAGATTATCACCAGATAAAAATAATCCTAACAAAACATTGACATACGGATGGATAAATTTTTACTACAAAGAGCTAAGTGATTCCTATTGGAATTTATTAGGGGATTAGAAACGCTAAATTGATTTTAAGTAGCTCACCACGTGTTGAAAGATAAAAATAAATATGACATAATAACTAACGGATTACGTTTTAAGTGTATTTTGTAGCGTAAAATGAAATTAATTAATGGTTTACTGGCAATTGATATCGGTTTATAATATATTCCATCATGGTATTATTATTTATTCATAGTTTTACCAGATTACTAGAAAAAGTGACACGTGTAAATAAAGTAATATTGTATCTAAGGAAATAATTTATTATCTTCACGTACGAAAAAGTTTCCTTGCAAGATGGGTGTATGATAAAATAGATATTAGAATGGAATATGGTAAATCAAAAAGTCGTTTCAGATTCATACCAATAACTAAATTTGACTGAATCATACCACACTAGAATGTACTTCATAAAATACATAAAATACATTGGTTCGGTATATCTGCTCTAATATTGTAAATCTGAAGAGTTTGTTTGTTTTCTTGAAGTCGCTAATCTCAGGAACCATGGGTCCGATTTGAAAAATTATTTCACTGTTAGATAGTCCATTTATCGAGGAAGGCTAAAAGCTATATATCATCACGCTAAGACCAATACGAGCGGAGAAATGAGGGTAAAACCAGGAGATAGGTACAGCTAGTTTGTTCGATACGTCTTATCGATAAACACCACTTGGAAGCAAAACTCCTTGACGGGGAAATATTTTCACAATATATGGAAAAGCTTATAGGAACGTGCTTAACGGATAAAGTAGATTTAGCTGGGAATTTCTAAGCGCCTTAACCTTATTTTGATGTTGTGGATTTTTATTATGACGTATTATTTTATTTTTCCGCTAGGACTCAGTCACTCGCGGTTTTTATTTATGTTATGTTTTGCATCATATATCTAGTCTATTATCTTGATAGGAGATTGGCTGAAGATAGATTATAAGTGTATTGGTTTAGTATAGTATTTACTGGTTTCATTTTCTATCAAATTGTTTATAATAGTTTACGAATAGCTAACGATTATGAACTGTGATTCTCAATTGTATACAAAAATCGTTGTCATGACAAAGGTAAACGTAAAAATGTATAGATTTTAATTATCCAATTTTACATCTATTTATAATTAACTTTATAATAGTACCTAACTTGTGCATTACATTAGATAACATATTATCTATAATTAATAACTCTACAATCCTATCAAACACATACTCCTCTAAAATATCTATCGATTTGTCCCATTTTCCTGTTACAAGTTCCAAAAGCCTTCGAGTGAACTTAAAAAATACGAGTATCGTAATTTTATACGATTCCATAGTCATTGTTATTGATATTGGTGTAGATTGCTTGAGAAAGTTTGATAGAGTTCCGCCTTTGATATTAATACAAGTAATTAACAACTGCTTTTAGCGTCCATGTTTGATATAACTTACTGACCTATAAAATATTTTTATTACCGAGTTATAATTAGATATTGATCAATAACTAATACAAAATTTGGTAAGATCATAATACATTATGTTCAAAGCTGTACTTATGAGTCGAAAGTCTATTGTATCTTTTATGATTCTTTATGCCAGTTAAATTAGAATATCTCAACGTCATATCATAACGATAAATAGCTTCCGAAATGATATCATAATAGCCTCAACCAATCAGGGTATAAACCTCCTTAATTTCTAATCAACGGTCAGAACTAACGAACTATTTAATTACAAACATCAGCCGAAAGTATTGGAATATAACCGGAATATTTATGATGCCGCTAAAACAAGGCCCTAGTAATAATTTAACTCATACTTAATACGAAAATTATGTAAAATAGACCGATTATAATTAATAATTGAGGTCGGAACGAGCAATACATTAACATTGGTTATCTAATGTGATGTTTTAAAACGTAATAGAGAGTTGATATTTTTAAATTGGATTCTCGGCTGCGATGAAATAAATATTTTTATGATTATGTTTTATGAACAAAGTTGTATAATTATAATTATAATGGTATCGTATAACATAGTTGCATTTGAATATGCAGGTGTTTAGAAAAAGATTTATGCTTTAATTATTGTACCTGTAAGTTAATTATTTGGAGCATCATTATGGTAAATGGATCTATAACAAGTTATTTCATAACATTGTACGTACATAATGTTGCTTAGAGAAAACGTCAACTTAAACCAACATAGTACATACCATACACTTGATTACAAAACCTCACGTAAAACTGTACAATAAATTAATAAATAAATCGTATTAATAAAAATTATCGGTTTCTCATTCCTTGCCTATTTTAAATTTCCGTGTTATATTTTTTTAATTCTAATATTTATTTAAATAATCGAGTTATGGTTAAATTAAACATTTATATTGTATAACATGCAACTACTAATTCTTCAATTTTATATAATACATACTGCATACATCTGTAACAATTAATGCAGAATGATATTTTGAAATCTTTCAAAGCGTTCATAATATGTAACTCGGTATACACAAAAAGCTTTTGTGCTAAAGCACAATAAATTAAGCACGTTGTTTTAAAAGTCATGAATGCGTTGTAAACTTCATTTAAATTTAATTACCCGCTGTACAATGAAATAAAGTCGCCATTTTGTAAGCACGTTTGTTTGCATCCAGGTGTTGGTCGAACAAAACAATCCACTCGAAAAAAAGAGGGTCGATTCATAAAAATTTTATAAAACCATCCAAAAATAAAAGCGTGAATGTATAAAAAATCTCAATGGCTTCCCCGATCCGTGCGGTAATATTTCATAATATTAACTAGTCGGGGTGAAGAATGGGTGTGTTATAAAATTGGTAATTGATTACATTGTATCGGTTTCTTTGTTGCCTATCCGGACCACCTCAGTATTGATAAGATGCTGCGTTGAAAAATTATAGAGTGCTACACAAAATATTCCAACATTTTTATGTTTTCGCTTTTCTACAAATGAAAACTGTATTATATCTACGACGATCATACATTTTGTTCAAGAACTTTCTCATATATATATTTGTAAAAGAAAACATCGAAATTATGTTTATCTAATTAATGTTGTCACACAAACAAGTTGAAAGTTAAATAACAGAATCTTGGAAACTTCGCTCGCTAAAGTCAATTAAAAACTTGTCAATCTATGTTGATTTATAATAATGAAGCACCTGTTTTAATTAATCTACGTTCTTGGAACAGTATCGGAATATAAAAGCAAAAAAGTAAGCGTGCTAAGCGTGCACATATCATAATACGGAATACCATTACATGTTTTCATAAGCCCCAAGGACCCAAAGATCGAAAGCGTTCATGCTCGGCCACACTTCAATAGCATAATTAGGTGTATACTTTACAATTTGCCAAAGATACTTTTGTGTTCTTTGTGTTGTAAGTGGATTTCGCTACTACAAAGGCGCATCTTGACACCGCTCCGTGCTTTATGTATTTCGGCGCATCTGTCAAAGACTTTCTGCCGGTAATTTTACAGTTTAATCAGCGTTAAATGCACAGAGTTACCGCGTCCAACAAAAAGCAAAAGGGACGCAGACGTTTGTCTCGGTATGCGAGCCCATAAATCATGGCTACGATGACGTCGACAATAAAATCGAAATGTATGAAAGTTTTGAGATGGTGCACCGAATATTTGATATTTTTTGGACGCAATTTTAAGCTCGAATTGTGCACATTAATAAAATGTTTGTATTCTATTATGATGATGGTTATTTCTAAAACAATAATGATAATTATGTAAAATATATCTTCATATAAATCATCCTATTGATTTAATACTGTTGAAATAGTGTTTAACAAAACTTTAAAACTACCTATAAGAATAGACTATTGAAATATTATGCAAAACAGGCAAATGTATGAAAATTAACGTGAGTTAAAATTTATTTCGATACTGAAATAAAATGCTGAATGAAAAGTTACAAAATCTGAAAACTAATCGTTTCAAAACTAAAACTGCCATTTTATTTGAAAAATTATGGACTCATTTTCCTGCAAGAATAATGCATGACATCTGTCGTTTGCAATATTGTGGACTTTGAAGTTCAAAGGTACATAAATAACATGGTTCAGATCTTTGCCAGTGTCAAGTCAACTATAATGGGCTCTTATGTATTGCTCGGTAAGAAAATAATTAATTGGACAGTTAGTTAACAAGCTATCATACATAATATAGACGGCTGTGAATTTCTAATGTGTTCTTGTAAGATAAGTCACTAGGCAGGTTTTTTTTATAAACTTTATATTTATTAGATTGCAGATAGTTATTGTTGATCTTGATAATATCGTTAATATTGATACTAGGTTGATGATAATAGGTACTTGAAAATTAATATTATAGAAGTGTAGTATACTTATAGTTTACTTGCGTAAAAAATAGGAACCTTAAATTTTCTATGAGATATGATGTGCCTTCATCATGAATTCAATCCTCCTAAAATTCTATCATAAAATCCTTTTAAAAATATGTACAGTAAAGTATGATCTGACAAATTGTAATATAAATGATTCAGGATACAGTTGGAGGCACTAATGTCGCTTAAAGCTCGAGCGGAGTTTAACAATAATAATTCTAAGGAAGGACTTCACAAAGAGATCTGTCATCTATTATGTTATTGTGCTGTGACCACTTACGATATAATTTATTCAATGCTGTGTCTTCCTTCAATAGACCGTGTGGTTATGGAATATACGTAGAGGTATGTTTATATTATGTACATATGAAGTGATGTTTTTGGAAGGTAAGAAAGAATAGCTTAGTTTATGTTATTGCTGTATAAAATATAATTCAATGTTTACATTTTTTTATTAATTTTAATAGTTTAGAATCGTCTATTGTACCAGCACGATGGTAAAGAAGAGCAAAGATATTACAGGTCAAACGAAAATTTGGAACTTTTTGCTTTTGTTTTTCGGAAAGTTGTTTAAAGATACTAAAGACTCTACTACTCTCTCAAAAATAATTAAGATAAAAAAATAAAGTCGGGTTGCACTCCGGGAGTGCCGGCAGAAATGAAAACGATGAGGGGATAGCTGTCTACTCTCCATCCGTCTTACGCTTTTTCGATCAGGTCACGTGTCCTGAGGCGAGTTTAAGATTTTATACCCATTACAGAAAAAGTGCTCAACGCCGCTAAAGAAGTTTTCACTTCAAAAATAGTAGACAGTTATAGTATTAACAATCGCAAAACAAAATCATAGACATTACACGTTATACCCGACCGTTATGAAGTTGATAAAAAATTCCACATGTGCTACATCATTAAGTCATTTACAACGTGACGGATACTACGGAACTAATTACGTTGAAATCCATTTCTCGGATTGACTTCACAAATTGCTATGAAGCTCCAATTAACACTTCAATGTATGGTAGTCAAAGTTAATTAGTATGTTATACAAAAACGGCAGATGTCGGTAGTACGGGCATTATTCGTTGTTCAGCATTGGTTTTGTTCTTTGCTAACGGGAGCTAAACATGTGTTACCACAGATCTATATAGAATATGGTACATGTAAATGAAAAAAGTTTTTTTTCAACATATTTATGATATGTTGTAAACGTAAAACTTTGCTCTACAATTTCAAATACCTACTCTTTATAATTATTATTATTTCGTTAAAATAATATGGGTCCCTTTGATTCGTATTCCTCATATAAATTATTTAAAAAATAATAATGTTTAGATAAAAATACTACCTAATCAATTTTAATGTCTCAAGGAAGATCATTTATTAACCTCTCCAGATAGAATATTCTAATTCAGGAACGGAACTATCATACTTTGTATAAATTTATAATTTAATGAAATGATATCACCAATGTCTATTCCACAAAGATTCCACATTTAAACCGAACCCATATTCTTTTCAACAATGCACTTTGTCTCGCCCGTTTAATTATAACACTTCTCCAAACGACTGTACGAGATTGTACGATTCCGAAAGATTTATAGCAATCTTACCGAGGCGGTTAGTAAGTTCCACTTTTTGTTTGTCTCTACACGCTTAATCACAGCTCGATATTGGGCTAATGTGTTTTTTGCATCGACTGTACTCTGCTTTATTCATTTAACGAGGAATCTTTATTAAATGGCTATCTGTCATCGAATGCCTGAATGATAATTCGAGTTTTATCGACGACATTTTGCGTTCATGAATATTGAAAGCTAATTAATTTATGCGACGCTTACACAAATATGTTTTGTGAATTTATGATACACATTGTTTTAAAGTAATGCGTAAATAATTCATTTGTTTAACGTATTTTTGAGATATGAGGCAGCGTATTGCTCTTTTAGTACAGTTCTGATCAAAATAGCAATTTAGAACAAACAAAAACAATACCGATCAACTACAGTGTAAACTCTATATAACGTCACTTAAGGGACCGTGCATTTTTCGACGTTATAGAGAGTGGTCGTTAAATGGAGAGAAAGGGAAAATTACATGATTGGTCCAGAGACAGGAATATTATTTTGACATTGCCTATGAAACCATGTTATCATCGCTTGATCAAGGTCTTCATATTGAGATTTCTTCAATTTTTTGGCAGATCGTCCATCTTCTTCGGCATGCAGAATTTTTTCTTTATTTTTCGACGTCTGCATTTCTGAGAATCTACGGTATGTCAGTAAAAAAGAATGTAAACAACTACATTTTCATTGCTTTCGGCAAGTTAGTCAGTACTTCCTAGTCCTAGTTCCTAGTTGTAATGTCTTATTGTGGTCGTTAATTAGAGTGAGCGTGATGCTATATGGAGTGTATTATTGTATAGACAACAATATAAACCAACCAAAGTCGAGAAATCTTGACGTTATACGGAGTTTGACGTTAAATGGAGTGTCGTTATATAGAGTTTACACTGTATTTATATGAAGCGGATGTATAAACACTAGCATAATCTGTACGCTCGTTAAAATCTGTAAATAGCCGCTATCCCTCATCTCGGACAGGGCCTCATAAATAAGAAAAGTTGACAAAATGATTTTTAATGCCGTTCGTCTTTTACGAGCGTGAGCGTTCCAATCTCATTAGGGTTAAATACCTTACACCATCCCCGAAGGACATTGTAACCCTTCAAAAATAAGTTACCTTAAGAACTTTTGACCCATCCTGGCGAGTAACAAATAGTGAGCGCATTATCTATTTTGTCGTTGCCATGACAATAATTAATGACTGGATTTAAACGCTTCCTCACGCCCGTGACATTAACATAAATAGACTGATCTCCGTTCTTACCAGCCCCTTTGATTCAGTTATTTTTAACCGGGCTCAAGTTTTGTATATTAATTTGCTGGTGCGTGCAGCTATTACCCTGACTTTGATGTTTTGTGTTAAGAGGTGTCTGGTGATTTTCAGCTCTCTTGTATTGGACAGTGTTTTATTGATAGTGAATTTGTTTGTAGATAGTTGTTCGTGGGATGTTTTCTCCAATATACGTTATGGATGTATTTTCTCTAAATGGGAATTCGAACACATCGACGTACAACCTTAAACATAGTATACTTAGTTCTAGATAATATTTTGTTACTTTTTAGTAATGGAATGTGATAATACAGATACAGGAGAGAGCAGTTTTTTTTTAGGTTTTACACGACATGAATATAATTTATCTTGAATCCGTGTAAGCCAAGAAAGGGGTCTTCAAAGAAACATATCATATTATAAGAATTTAAATAATTAATTTTATTAATGATCTAAAAATAGCCTTCTATCTTTAGCTTACATTAAAAATCCAATTTCTTAATCAACAATTAAAGCACTCATAGGTAAATTTAATTAATAACTAGTACAAAATAATTGACAGTCTGATGGCACATGCGCTTGTGTCAACGTATGCAGATCATAAACAGGCATTAATGCAAATAGCGTCGGACATACAATAAAACAATTGAAAGTTTAAGTTATGGAAGGCACACGTGCGAGTGTGATAATTTAGAAGCGGGAGTATTGGATTGTGGTATTGGTTTAAACTTGTTGTTTATTTTGTGTTGGCTGTTGTTTTCTTGTTGTTATTTAATTGTTTATTATCGATAGTCTCACTACATTGGAGTTTGGATTTTTGAAGATGACATAAATCTCTCTCTACGTCTTAAAATAATACGTCCTAGTCGTAGCGACTAATTTGTTAATTGTAGCTTGATATACAAATAATATCTATCTATAACACTTAGGTACTTAAA
Source organism: Colias eurytheme (assembly GCF_061535395.1). Lineage (NCBI taxonomy): Eukaryota > Metazoa > Arthropoda > Insecta > Lepidoptera > Pieridae > Colias > Colias eurytheme. Next base: position 8,983,153 of record NC_142993.1, on the reverse strand, counting down.
CTAATAAACTGAAATATTAAGTAAATTATAATATCAACAAATATTATACTGTCTTGATGTTTAGGTAATTTTTTAATATATATTTAAAAAAAAATTATAAGATGATAGACTACTTATTGACGCACATGACTCAATTTAATCCGGGGGTTATTATCGCAAATATTATAAAATAAGATACGAAATCGCTTATTCTTATTCATTGGTCCACTACCGTCCATAGTGTCAGACTAAAGACTAAGAATTAATAGATATTTATGCACAATAATCCTGTTGTTGAGACAACGAGAACATCGTTAAGTATGTTTGTTAATATGCTATTAACTAGAGCTTTTACACAGCTTTTGTGTAACGTACCTACAATTATTTTAGAAATGTTATTTATATTTGAACAACACACAAACATGTTATTCTTATTGTATTTTATTGTTATAACTAAAATAAACTTTCTTATTTTCAGATTGTTACAAGAACATTACATGTTGAGCTACAAAGGATCAAGGAAGATCAAATATTTTTGGAAAACATTAGCAAATTTTAGCATTACCATTACCTACTAATTTACTTACACTGTACACACATACGGTATTAGAAAGAATTATTAGTAACTAAGTAACATGTTATTTATTAGTAAAAAAATATATCTATAATTCATGTATTTTATAAAGGCAAGTAGGTATCTTTAATTCATGTATAATTCATGCAAGTAGGTTAATGTAACCCTATTTCCCTTGGTCACGGCATCACGCGTGAACGGGTGGACCGATTTCGATAATTCTTTTTTATAATATTCCTTGAAGTACGAGGATGGTTCTTATGGAGATAAAACGTAAACATGTACCACGGGCGAAGCCGGAGCAGACCGCTACCGACCTACAATTATAAGTACAATACACATAATACATTTGTCCAATATATCTATTAGTAAAGAATTACTAATGCAGTAGAAATTCAATTTAGCATACAATAAAAATTGTAACAATACATATTCGTTTACTTATTGTGGTATTCAAAATCTGGTCAATTGTATTCAAAATAAGTTATTACTTTGTGTTCAAATAAACTGTAGGTCGTACTAGTCTAGAATTTTAATTGTTTTAAATTTAATGCCTGTAGATTGACTAAGTACCAATGTAATGGTGTAATCATAATATACACTTTTAAAATACCAATATATTAAATAGTATCAGTATAGATATTTGTAATTAAATGTAAAAAATATTATAATATTATAACAGGTTACATCTAATCTAATATTCTATGTAATTTGCGTTTTTTGTATGTTTGTAACATGTTCACACAAAATATACTGGACGTCTGGATCGAGTCTATGTTTTTTTTCGTTTTTATCCCAGTTTTCAACCAGAGTGGAGCCGGGCCGAGTAGCTAGTCAAGAATAATTTATTAATTATTATGAGGAATTTATAATTTATATCTTGTCTCAATATAATATTATTATGAGCTCATATTATTATTCTTTCTAAACATGTTCGACATACGCTTACCAATTAGGACGAAAACAAACAAAAAACGTGACCTCGTGCGACGCTAGTTTCATTTAATAATATGATATTAATCTCGTGGTGTATGTGACGTCGGCCTAATTATAGTTCTCATGTTCAAATTCTCATGCGAAATTATTTTACCTAGTTTTTAGAAAGCTTAAGTTTTCAAATATTTCGCTTTATTGTATAAGAAATTTTATTACGTCTTTAGATATCTGTTTTATTTTAAGAAGAATATTTACTATAATTATTTTTTACTGACTTCAAAAAAAGGAGTTTCTCTATTCCACTGTATTTTTTATTTAATTTTTTGGGCTTTGTTACCTTATAACTTTCGATTGGGTGAACTGATTTTGATAATTTTTTTTTATTTAAAAGCTCACCAGCCCTGCCATGTGGTCCCATTAGAATTTGGCTTTGTTCTGTCTATATGAAGGTGATTTTTAGGTTTTTATTAAAAAAAGTATTAAACATTTCTGAATAATATGTAAACATATTTCACATTCAATAGCTTCTCATCTCAAGATACTTCGAATATTAAAGCCTTTAGTGGTTTTGCAAACTTCAATAAAGTGGTAAACTCAATACACAATAATTTAATAAACTCCCATAATAGTGTTAATATCTACGAAGCTTGTATCAAGTAGTAGGTACTTATATGTCTTCAGTTATTGGATAAACTAACTAAATTTCTATCAAAATTTATACGTGTTTAAAGTAATAAGATACTGAATACCTATTCCAATCCCTACTATTATATACAATTATAAATTCGAAAGTAACTCTGTCTGTCTGTCTGTTACGCTTTCCCGCTTAAACCTCTCAACCGATTTTGATGAGGCACAGACAATCTTTAGACCCTGAGAAAGAATATAGGCTACCTTTTATTGCGAAATACATATGTACCACGGGCGAAGCCGGGGCGGACCGCTAGTTATTTTATAAGAGCTTGCTAGTTTTAAGTAATCTAATAGATTTTTTAATTACATTGAAGAATATTTTCTTTCAATCAAATTATAATTTAATCTAATTTGTTATATATTACGGGATTTACGTGCCTTTTTATTTATTAAATTATCAATTAAAAATATAAACCTATTTGCGAAAGTTTTCAATGTAAGTTCATTCAAAAATATATATTTAAATAAAGTTCAATCAACTTTCTTAACTTTTTGCAATAAAACAAACGAATATACTAAAAAACTAAAAAAGCCTTTCATTTTGTCACGTAGCTCGTAATTCGCATTATTAAATATCTGTGGCACGAAGTCAACTAAGTAAGCTTAAATCTGTGTCTAGATAATTGAGTCTTAAGGAGGCTTTACTCAAGCTTGTGTTTTATATTGGGATTAAGTTAAAATATGTTTAATTTATTTATAAACTTTAGGCATTTCCTGAGTAATTTGTATAATGTAAGTTGGCAATGTCTTATATTATGAGCATAAATTGTTTCATGCATAACAGAAAGTAAAGCCTCATTTTCATAGTAAATATCATTGAGATAATATTACTACGTATGGAGGAGACACCACGAACAAAATCTGTGCGCCATTTTTTTGCTCTAACTAAGTTTTAAAAATTATTATTTAGTTAGGTACTTAACGATGAAAGTTATTCCTTTGCACTTTTCCGTATTATTTATATTATTTGTGCAATATCGTAACACACACGAAGGCATATTTGATGCGTTTCACTTTAAAACCATTAAAAAAAAACCGCTCAACATACGTCACATGACGTATGTTGAGTGGAACATAAGTGATGTAGGCGGTGTCGTCTCCTATTAATATTATCTCAATGGTAAATATTTGTTGAAGAACAGTAGATTAACAATGTTGATGAAAATTAATATTTTTCTTCCTACATTAATGTTCTGTGCATTCGTTATGATTACTAGTTCAATGTGCTATTAAAAACGACAAATGGAGTATTTTAGATAAACGAGATTTTCATCAAAGATTGTCACGCCTTTTAGGTAGAGTTCCTTAACTCACAAAAGTGTAAATAAATTCCGTATAGAGACATTATTTTTATGTTTTTAAACAGCGATTTGCTTTTTGTCGTACTTTACAATCAGAAAATATTACATGTTCATATTAAAAAATTAAAGTAAAAAGTCAAATGTAATAGGTGCTTAACAAAATGGGAGACACCTGTAAAATTCCCAGTATTATTGTGCATACATGGCTAGTTAAAATCTAAATGATTACGCAAGTTGTGATCTTCGTGTGAGATAATAAGGTTAATCAAGGTTAATATGTTGCCAGCCAAATGAGACGTCTGAAGGATTCTTTATAAATATCTTTGTCATTTAGTTTCTTTGACAATGTCCATAAATTCTTATTTTAGAACCACGCTCGAGATTTTAAACATTCGTTCGTATTACTCGAGTGTAAAAGAGAATATTATGATTAAATCTTAATTAACAGTCTATTCCGGCATATTGTAAATATAGGTTAGAATATCAACTATATAGTATTAAAATTAAAAGTAAAAACTTATAAATATTTAGCAAACAACGAAAGAACACGCGGACCTTTAATAGTCGTTATAATAGCAGCTTTGTTTTCAAAGGCCATTGTTAGCATAATCAGGTCACAAAGCAATGCAGCGCTATCAAGAATGCAACGTGCATTAAAATTTTTCCACGCTGGTTCCGTATAAAAATAAGGATAATACGCGTAATTATGCTCTGAGATTGCGAAGCTCACTGCCTACACATGTAGGTCGAATCGTGACTAATATCTCACACACTATCCGATGAAAGGAGAAATGTACTTCATCGGTAATCTATGGGAAATGATTCTATAATCGTGTTTTTAATGAGTTCGTACTGTTAGACGTGGAGTCATTTAAATTTGCAATTTTAAGCTTGAATATAGAAGGAATAAGGTTTTATTTTTAAGCGAATAATAGAATTTCTTTTTGAATTCTTTTGTGAATGTAGCATGTAGGTAGAGAACTGTTAAATTATTTAAAATAATTAATTTATGAAGCACTTATAAATGCTATAACTTAATCTTAATAGAAACTGTTTTTAGAACATGAATAGTGTGTTTAAAGTATAAATAATATTTAGCGTTAAATATTTTACTTACTGAATGCATTCGCAAAAAATAAATAAGTTCGCAATTAAAACCGACCTTGTAGATTATATTACTCGTATGCATATGATTTGATTATAAAGAAATAAATATGTGAAATTGTAAGGAAAGCAAAAAATAATCTAGACGAAATGATCTGGAATCGTACATTTTTTACTGCAATATAACTCCCAAATCAACCGTTTCGTTCCTTCATTAAAATTTAGCCGTGAGGGATGCAGTCATTTTGTATCGGGCCGAGACAAATTCTTCAATTATAAAAATTCTGTTTTGGTATTCAAGATGTAATCTAATGAACAATGGCATAAGAAATATGATTTATGAAAATTGAGCTGTTGCTTTTGTTCTGTCGAATGGAGAATCTAATCTATCGATACAATTTTAATGGATACGATAATAATTAGAGCATGCTTCTGAATTATTTATTTGTTTTCAGATCGGATCACCGGCGTGCTTTGGGTTTGGCTGTATCTTTAGATATCTAATCTTGCAATCTAAATATTTTTGCAGGTTGTATTCGTATGTTTTGCTTCATATTGATTTGAATTTTGTTTATTTGGTTGCGATATGGAATTTCATGTCTGGCAATGTTCTATGTTTCTTGTGATGTCGAGACAGAATGTTTAAATATGCATTGTTAATAAAATTAATAACGTAGTTGTATGGCATTTAGTTTTTATTAATAAACTTGTTGTATAAAATTGTTGTATAAAATCATAAATGCAATTTAAATATTTTTTATTTGTGTATCCCATTGACCTACTGATCCACTGAACAAGTAATTTAATACTGCGTGTACAATTTTTAATGAAAGAAAGAAAAAATATAGCTGATAAAAATAAAATTATAAAATAGTTTTAGGTGTCAATGGTTACGTTTGAAAATACCACAGAAAATGAAACGATAATGCTCTCATACCTAGAGTAAAATTAAAGACCAATTTACAATACGTACGTTGATTAAAATCAAAGTTAATAAATCAAAGTTAATTACGCTCTAATCATTGGATTAGTGCACAAAATATTTGATATGGAAACAATTAATTCGTAATATGCAAATGGTTTGATTTGACATGAATGACGAGCTGCAATCAAATGAGTCCTCCATTTGCATAATGTGATAATGTCCGTATAATTGCGATCAAATTATGATATTCGATGCTATTTATTTGTTGGAGCAAATAGAATTGAACTAACAATGCTGATGAAAATGATATTTCACATAATTTTTATTGATTAAGGCTTCTTAATTATTAACCCCGCGGTTTTACCCGCATTGCTCCGCTCTTGTTGATCTTAGCGTGATGATATATAGCCTTCCACGATAAATGGGCTTTCTAACAGCGAAATAATTTTTCAAATCGGACCAGTTGTTCCTGAGATTAGCGCGTTCAAACAAACAAACTGTTCAGCTTTATAATATAAGTATTAGTATAGATTCTTCTAGGTTTACACGCTTTATATTAGCTTCACCTGTATGTTTGTATGTTTGTAACCGACTTCTTTGGGCGCGATTTTGACCAACTTTAAACGGCCAGATTTCGTTCAAACTTTGTAGATTTATTTAGGACCGATGACAATACACTAATTTGATAAAATAAATAATAGTTAAAAAAAAAATAAAAAACACGCGTTTTATAAAAAACCGAACTAAAAGCGTGTTTTTTAGTTTTTTTTAACTATTATTATTTTTAACTCTCTTTTTGTGTGAGCAACTTAGTAAACAAGTAATAAGAATTTATTAAATATAACAACTTATAAATAAATCATTTATTACGTCTTTCAGTTTTGAAATTAGTTCTCAGTATCATCGAAAATTTGTGAAATTAATTCATAAAGATTGAAAAGTTATTATATCTAGAAGCATATCGATCGATATCAAAGAACAAAAAACGTTTCACAAACCGCTTCATAAGGATCCAAAAAAGCTTGTAACTTCAGAATAAAGGCTATTAATCATAAATGTTAAAACCGTTTAGGTAGCAAGCGCAATATTCGAACAAAAATATATTATAATTAAGACGATTAATAAAACATTAAAGCTGAAACGATATGCAGTCGATAATTCGTGTCCATATTAAAATTAATTACTCTATTAAAGTTTTGTAAAGCAATGTAATATTATTTATTGGTCAGTAATATCCTTGTTGAAAATAAAAGAACTCTGTGTAATGCAGAAATTAAAACATTAATAAAGTCTCGTACTGTTCGCGTACGGTTTTGTTATTTTTAATTAATTACATACTTCGCGGTGTGTTTGTATGTACATGGGGAATTTTAATAAACAATTTATGGAATACAAGTGCGTTTTATTTGAGTGGTAATTATAACAATTTAATGATTGAATTGAGCCTATACATAGGAACCTTCTTTTTATATCAAACTACTCTACAAGGAGATAAAATTCATCGATTGTATGTAACAATAGAAGGAAACATAAGAATTTTTTACGTATTATTTTACTATTTCTTAATAATACCAGATTACTAAATAGTTATTACGTGTAATATTTGTTAAATAAAACATTTATCAACACTATAAACTTGATAGTACGAAAAAAATATTTTTTGCGCTCTATAGCGCTAAAATTACGTTCCCGAACGCTCCGTTTAAAAGTTTCCCATCATGACGTCAACTATTTGTAAGGCCGTTGCGATCGCTATAGATATTTTTTCTGCCATGTGAAGTATGATAAATTGCCTCCGAGCACCGCCTGAATGCAAATCTTCCGAAGTGGGTCAGCCTGGTGATATTATTTTTCACGTCGAACCACTTCGTTTGAATGATTGATCTTTCATTGTCCTGATATTTTTACGATTCCAAACTTTAGTGTGGTGTTGCGTCGAGTGCGGTTGTAAAGGTTTTGTATTCATTCTTCAGTTTTTTTTCGGTTCCGGTCATTGACAGATTAATCGATTAGGTTCGGAATGATATATTGTGACTAGGTAATAAAATCAACAATTGCGTTTTTTGCACCACGTGTTCGGTTTATTGTGTGCACTGGTGGCAAGTTTAGTGGTAATTTTAATGTGGATAGCATACTTAACGTTTACGTAAGAAGTATTTTATTTTTTTTGCTATCTCTATTAATATGAAATAATAATTACGCGTACATATTAATTATTAATAGGTACGCGTATTTCGTGATGCTTTTTTACATATATTTTTTTATGGGTACAACGTTTTCAAACTGCGTTCCATTATACGACGAATACGATACGAAATTCTTCCATAAGGGCACGTAATTAAAAATACCACATAAAGCGGGCAAGCCCTTAGGCTTACGAATATTTCCGTAAATCACAAACATTTGTTCAAAATTATGCGTGATCGTATTATTACAGGTAAAGCTTACAGTCACGCGATGAAAATGTTTACCGAACGCCTTAAGACAGAATAACATTAATACAATAATATTAAACACTATAAAAATGCCAACACGCGACCATCTTGGAAATGCATGAAATCTTAATAATTTAAAGCAGTTTAAGAATATTTCGAATTTAAGACGGTTACGTCGGTTTTGCACGAAGGTGATTTAAATATTTTGTTTTATGGAATTGGGTTGGATTTGTTATTTTTTTATTTACATACTTGCCTATAAGGAAAAGAAAGATTAATCATATGAATCTTATTCATCTATCTGCGCTATAGTCGTATCTACTAAAGTACTACACTCTATACTAAGTACTAGGTCTCATAATTATATTCTGTGACTCTACACTCCATTTTAATGATTTATTTAAACTATAATAGTGGTAGTTACCTCGATATTAATAGTTCTTGCAAGGGCACTATTAGCACACAATTTTGTAACATTATTATTTTAAGATACTAGCGGTCCGCCCCGGCTTCGCCCGTGGTACATGTTTACGTTTTCTCTACATAAGAACCATCCTCGTACTTCAAGGAATATAATAAAAAAAGAATTATCGTAATCGGTTCAGCCGTTCTCGAGTTATGCGCTTACCAACACATTTTGCGATTCATTTTTATATTTAAGATTGACACATTGCGCACTCCAAATTTACAAAACAACTTTGATATTCGCTGTTTTGCTTTGCTACGACATTTCCCGGGATTAGCTTGTCTTTCCAAACAGTGAAATATGATTTTAAAAATAATCTAAAAGCCGGATGTTTGACATCAATCATATCATTTTAACACGAGAAATCGGAATCGTAAACGCTGGTTCCGTACAAAATGTCAACTTCGGTAATATTAAATAACATATTGCTACAATGTGTCAACATAAAGTAGTTTTCCTGTTACGCAGATAATTCGTATGAGTTATGAGGTCAGAGTGACATTTGTCATATCGGAATCAAGTTTATTTTTCTCTCGGAGTGTGGAATGAAACGTGAAATTTGTTCATGGAGATTGTGGAACCCTAAATGTAGGAATATAAATGAATAAAATAAATTGTAACGTATATTGAAAAAGAATTATACGGACATCGCTGTCGCAATACTAGAGTGGCTTTATTTTTATGCAGTTTATATTTTATTTAAAAATGAAAAGTCTGAAATATAGTTATCGTTTGATGTTTATCATACACCTGCATTTGATAATATAACAAAGTTTCCTCTATAAATAATATCTAGAGACAAAATATCAGTACCAGCTAACTAAAAATAACCAAAGAATTAATTCAGAATTTCGTTCACCAAAACAAAACAACCGATATTCATATACATCGATATCAAAGCGTAATCACGCACTAAACAAATGGGATCGGGTATTCGAAAGTTTTTACGCCTCACAGTAATGTGAATAATTATTCAAATGATTTCTAACTAAATTACAGGGCTATCCAGGAGCGAAGCCAAAGCAATAATCATTACGACCTCATCAGAGTAAGGTTTATTGTCTCGGCTCGACGACTTGTTATGAATTACGTTGAAAAAAAAGTAACGATCACGGTTCTTTCTTTGAGCGCGTTATGACTTATGATCGAATGCCATTCCATACTTGGGAGATGACCGAATATTTCGTAACAACACAGATAATATTATAAAACTATCTAATATCGATATAGTAGCAGTCTTTACTGATTTTATTTGTGTTTGTTGCTAATTGATTTAAGATAAACTCATGATATTATTGTATTGTCACCGATCCTAGATAAGTGTAAAACATTTGAATTTAATCTGTCCGGAAAGTTGATCAAAATCGAGTCTGGAAGTCAATATCATACAAACATATAGGTGAAGCTTGTTAAAAATACAATTAGTGCTATAATTACTACTAATTGAAGTCTGAAACGCCAAATATCTTCTTTTACCTTTCTGTTTCAATTGTTTTCTCAAGACTTAGTATTAATAGAAATTGATTGGATCCCATTTGTTAATTACTATTTATTACGAGAGACATAAATAGCGAAGACTAATGTTTTATTGTGAGACGTAGGATTACTTTATATGTTTCACAGACTGAATGGTATATTAAATAATTATTTACATATTACGCCATAGCACAAAATCTATTTTTACTTCGTTTGAAGCCAGTTTGGTATGTAATACATGTTTTATACTACAGTATGTAGTTTATTTTATTTTAATACAATATAGATGAAAAGCTTATATATGAATTAATCGAAAATGTCTTGTTATGGTGACATTTGTATCGGACTTTTTTTTCGCGCAAATTGAAGGTAAAAGATAGGCTAATAAAAAACAAACTAACATTAAACTAAAGTTCAATTTAGGCGATGTAGTTTCATTCGAAGGAACGAATAAGATACACAAAACGAAATTGTTATTTTTATTAATATTTCTATTCAAAACTTTTGGTACGACGAAAGCGTACAAATTCCATGGAAAATATATATTTTCCCAAAGGGCCAATAACTTTTTAAAGCCCCATGAACGTAACTTTTACGATTGTTACGAATTAATATCTGAAAAACGATTCTGGATGGTCATATCTTTATGATAATTTATTTATATGAGAGTGAAAACTGTTTGATATTTTAATGTATATTTTATTTATTGAAGCGTGCTGCCTCATACTACAGTACCACAGATAATATACCTAATACGATGCTATTCATACAAATAATGCAACGAATGGTGATGGTAATTCATACTAACAACCTTTATAATATGTTTATGTATTGCATAAATGTTAAGTGCCTAACTTAAATACTTTTAAAACTGAATAACACACGTTAGAATTAATGTCCAATAAAAAAAGCGTTCTAAATAAGTGTGATGAGAACAGTTTGACAAAAATATTAAACTTTACTTTTTAACACCCTTTGAATAATCGCGAAAAGTCGGCAGCAAAAGCTTTTTATTTCGAAATACGCAGACGAAAAGGTCGCTTAATTCGTGAGAATTTGACATCATTGTTTATGTTACGATTGGCGCGAATAAAAACCTTGCTTAGATGGGGACTTTTTCTCTCACCTCATAATATTAAGGCGCACCTTAAAAGGGTTAATCCCTACAAAATGCTTTCCTTTTAAATGGGGACGCGGCTGCGGCGAAAAGATAAAAATCTCTTAAAAGTTTCAACCATTTTTGACGTCCATTTACTGATCAAGACGCTTTGAAAATGACTTACAGAATGCTTGAATTAATTTCGTCTAAAACGTTTATATAAGATCCTATGAAAGGATTTATATCTTGAGTGTAAACTGTAAAGTGTTTTTTTTTTAAGTAATGGCACAAGCTCTACGCTAGTGTTTTTTTTATTCGTAGCATTTAGTAATAATACTTATATGCAGGTATACCTACTTAATCCATACTAATATTATAAATGCGAAAGTAACTCTGTCTGTCTGTCTGTCTGTTACTCAATCACGCCTAAACTACTGAACCAATTTGCATGAAATTTGGTATGGAGATATTTTGATACCCGAGAAAGGACATAGGCTACCTTTTATTGCGAAATATGTACCACGGGCGAAGCCGGGGCGGACCTCTAGTATTTAATAAATGCTATTATAATTTAAATCCCTTTAGAAATCAGGATCAATGAATATTTAAAATGGTGTCATTTGTGAAAAAAATACATTATGAACTTCATTATTACATTATTATAATATAAATATTTAAATTTTGCTTTATAACCATACTATTTATGTCCGCTGATTCCAAAGCAATTGATTACAAAGATTACAACCAGCCCCATATTCTAAAATTCGATGCCCCACAGTAAAGCGAATATATTCCTAGTTATTAATTTCAGTGTAAGTTAATTCCTTGTAGGATGCAGACTCATCTGTATGCGTCAGGTGATAGCTGTAATACCTCTTGGTGCACGCTTATTATCAACGCTGTAACTTGCGACTTGGGAAAAATTGCTTCTAGAATATTATGGAACGTTCTAGATTGTATTAGAGAGATTACTTGTAATGGTTATTTGGTTGAGTGAAAGAATTGTGGTTGTCTTATAATATTTTCAATTAAAATGTCTCGATTAAGTGTATCTAAGCGATACTTATAATATATCTAATTTCGTACAGAATATAAAAATACTGGGTTTTTCAAATATCGTGAATTTATTTATTTAAAAATAATATATTATTGTTGTTTAAACCGCCTTGCAATTAAATACATTGTCTAAACGTTCGTAACACGAAATAAGTACAATAAAAATCTTAATATAATATATAAATCTCGTGTCACAATGTTTGTCCTCAATGGACTCCTAAACCACTTAACCGATTATAATAAAATTCGCACACCATGTGCAGTTCGATCCAATTCGAGAGATAGGATAGGTTTTATCCCGGAAATCCCACGGGAAAGGGAACTATGCGGGGTTTTCTCTGAAAACGCGGGCGAAGCCGCGGGCGGAAAGCTAGTGTTATATAAGTTTACAAACATAACTTATTATTGGCATAATCCACAAAACTAAAAATAATATTCGTGTATAATCTGAACATTTTCATCCCACTTCACCTTTTCCCACACCGTCAAGGTGTCGAGTTCTTATTACACTCATCTAATAGAGTCTACTTTGTTCCAGCATCAGATTCCAGTATGAATTTATAAGCTCCCAGAGGACGAGCTTTGAAGATAAGAGATGAGAATTTGAATACGTGATGTAGCAATGGTAAGATTCAGATTGTTTGGAGCTGAGATTGGGTTGGGACGTTGAGAATAATCGGGCTGTGATTACAGGTGCTTCTAGGTGATAACGCTTATGTACGAGTACGAGATTTGTTTGTTATTTAGCTAATAATTACCACAAATGTATTAGTAAACAGTCGAGAATATTCGAAAAATCTTTCAAACTCAAACATTTATTTATTCAATTAGACTTCTTTTAGATGTCTTATTTTCACTTTCGAATCGTCTTTGCCTATTTTTACATTTACCACTTTAAACATATTATACTACATTCTTGTGTCAAAGTTTTAGTTGTCATACTCTTCGGAAACGGTTCGGTTTTATGAAATTTTTAACCCGCGAGCACTCGCGCTATGAGCATTTTGCTCACAGTAAATTTAAAACACGCGCCATTTTGTCAAAATTATTCGAACGTACATCGTTCATTTGGTAGCTGAGTTTTGTTCCGTCCCCAACCCCTGCATGCAGTTCACTTCTCGACAGTGTGCGCCAGTCACTTAGACGAGGTGGTTTGTTGCGCCGTGTACCATCATTCGGCGTTTTGCTCATCGCGCGGGTATCGACGCAAGTACTTTTTTTACTCATGACTTTATTTTTTTTTTCATCTTAGCGACAGTTTTACTGCTTCTTTTATGTAATATTATGATTTTACATTACTGAAATGGTAATCTATTATGTATTTCTATTATAGATGGATCGTGATCGAAGGGATGAACAAATTTTATTTTATTTTAGACCAAAACTTAGTAGTTTCTTTGGTTTTCATAAGAGCAAGGTTCTGGTGTCTTACGTACCAAACAAAAATAATAAAAAAAATGTTCTTATGATAAGTACACTTCATAACGACGACCGAATCGATCCAACAACTGGAACTACCGCGAAACCAGAAATTATCACCTTTTATAATAAAACGAAAGGAGGTGTTGATGTTGTGGATCGACTAAAAGAAGAGTATTCTGTGGCAAGAGTGGCATGTAGATGGCCGCTGAGATTATTTTTCACGATCCTAAACATAGCCGGAAATCGGAATCAACAGTCAAACCATTTACAAAGAAAATACGGGTATAATCATCAAGCGCAGAGACTACTTGAATCAACTAGCTTTTCAACTAACACAGCCACATATCCAAAGAAGAAGCACCTTCCAAAATATTTCATATCCTCTTCAGCAAGTGTTAAAACGTTTTTTACCACAATCTGAGTTACCAGAAGAAGAAAAACCAACTGTTATCTGCGCGGTTTGCCCAAGATGCAAAAATCGCAAGACCAAAAAGAGCTGCATTTACTGCCAAAAATTTTTATGTACCGAGCATAGTCGTACAGTATGTGATATGTGTAAAGCTCGCGTATACGACGAAGATTAGTTATTTATATTCAGTTAAGTTATTTTTTGAAAAGTTTTTTTTTTGTCTAATTTTTTCCGTAAGACTGCCTTACAAGACTGGCAAATTAGTGTCTATGTTTGTTAATTAAAATAAAAAAGATTAATATTGTTAACTCTTTGAATATATATTTTGTAGAATAAATAATGTGTATTTTATTGAATAAAATATTTTTTTATTGATATTTTTTGGTAAAACATGCATTTATTGACATTTATAAACGTGAGCAAAATGCTCTACACGCGAGTGCTGATGTAATTTCTTGAGGCGCGAGTGCTGGCGGGTTAATATTGGTCGTTAACTTTTGCAGATCAACGTTTTCTGTGTTTTTTTAACTTGATGATTATAAAATTCAAAAGTAGTACACGAAATATTTGTTGGATTTAGAAATTAATGATTTTTAACGGATTTTAAACGCCATTTATTCATTAGATACATTATTTTCCCGACGTTTCGAACACTTTACAGCGAGCGTGGTCACGGGGAGACGAAGTCTAAAGGAGAAGTCTAAGTTGACCAAGATCATCAATTAAACTAGTCGTCATTGAATTTACAAATACTGATTCTAATATTATAGGTTCATCTAATTTTTATTATTACGTGCTAAAATATAACAAAAATGTTAGATGTAACAAGCTTGAGAACCAAACGATCACCACGGATTAGGATATAATATGATGTAGCAATAATTCTTCAATTGATCAAAATTGCTTTGACATTGGCTCTGCGCTTTCGACGATAGTTCTATCTCCGTCCCTCTTTATTGAATGAAGCTAGAAACTCGATTTGTCTAGGTTAGGGTTATTGTAAACTATGATTGAAACGACAAAGCTAGAGGTTATATGTTATCATTTGGGATTATTGACGGAGTGGGTTATTTCTAGCGTTTTTGTTACAAATGTTTTGGTAAAAGGTATTTAGAATAACTTGGAGATTATTAACAACATCAACTTAGACTAAATGTACGCATATATATTACATCATTGCACAGTGTTATCAGCTACAAAACCTATAGTTGCTACAGGAATATAGTTCTTATCCCTCTAATAATAAAGGCTTGAATATGAATACTATGAAAATTAACAGGAAAAAGTTCTACTATACTGTACTAGTAAGCAAAGGGCACTTTAATGTAAAGGTATATACCGATTAGGTTACGTCCAAAATTTACTCGTAAAATAATATCTATCATGAAGCTAATGTTCAATCTTCCACACATAAGGCTTAGTCAACGATCGCCTGTACGATCTATCTAGGTTAACGCTGCACTATGAAACTAGATGAAAATTGAAAGCAGAGACGTTACTGCAAAATACCTCTAAAGTTGTGCACTATCGCTTTTGCACTTAGCCAAGAATGAGGTTATGTTACTTGATTAAAATACCTAAATCTTCTAGCATGCTGGAGTATGTGAAGTTTGTCGCCAATGTGAGTATGTTCAACACTTGGGTTTGTTCATTTTTAAGAGAAATTTATATTCCTGTATAAACTTACCCTACATAAAAGGCTACCATATTCTGTTTTACATAATTAAGCTTTTTAGTTTTTTTGTTACTGTGTGATATATTATAAGAATATCAATTATTTACAGAGAGACGAGGCAGACGTTTTGACAGAGATTTTGAGCTTTTATTTCCGCTCCTTACCATAAGCGCAACGAGGCAGACGTTATCGTATTCTGTCTTACACAATAAAGCTTTTTAGTTTTTTCAAATATGTAAATTATAATTAGACAATACACATCTGTACAGTTTCAGTAGTTCACATGAAAGTACCTTTACTGCAAAACTACAACGTCTTTTTACTCATAAAACATTATAAACAAAAATAACTTGAACAAAAAAATCATTGAATACTAAAACGATAATCACAAATTTACCATTTCAAAAGAATACCAGTGCAAAATAAGATAACCATCGCATTTAATCGATAAGAGATCGCCTTGCTGACTTGCTGACGTACAAAAAACGGCCCTCAAAGGAACTCACAGGAATGTGTCGAAACTTCGCCTTAATAAGGTGTGAAGAGCTTAACTCGGCATCTCGCTGATACCTCGAAAGTTATCGACAATCTACTCTTAATTGTCCTCTGCATGTTGGGCCTTAATTAGTGAAATGGCCGACCCCTATCTACACATCTCCGATTTTCAATGCAATTATTGTTCGATAATCTGGAGGGGCTTCTGAATTGCGCAATTAATTTTCTTAACGATTTTTTTGTGTTCTTTAATGAATGCGGAGTTGTGGACCAGTTTCAGTACACGGATAAAGATTGGTCAATTCGATTGGTCCTTACAACATACGATTTACCTCTGATCAAAGTTTGACACAATTTTGTTAACTATCTATTAAAATTTAATAGATCCTACTACTCAATGTAGTATTGTTATGAAACTGTATTTTTTTTTCAAGAATGCATTTACAACAAAAACATTGTATTCTTTTTAAAGCATTGTTAGGGATAATAAAATATATGAGTGGAGTAAGTAGTTCCATAGCAACACAACGCAAACAATAAATAAAATGCAGTCACTGTTTATGCTGTAACTGTCGTATAAAATTACTAGTTTTACATAATTATGTGCACATATTAATGAATCCAAAACTGTAGGGCTTAACATTAATGGTTGTTTATCCGATGTTAATAGAAAAGTTTATTAGATGTTACTTCAGATTAAACGTATTTAATCGAATAGTAGAAACGTGAAGAAGATTATTTGATATTTTTACCGTTCTTCTAATGCATAATTGTAATCACTACATCCATACTAATATTATAAATGCGAAAGTAACTCTGTCTGTCTGTCTGTTACTCAATCACGCCTAAACTACTGAACCAATTTGCACGAAATTTGGTATGGAGATATTTTGATACCCGAGAAAGGACATAGGATAGGTTTTATCCCGGAAATCCTACGGGAACGGGTTTTTCTTTAAAAATGCAGGCAAAGCCGCGGGCGGAAAGCTAGTTATATTATAAATGAATTAGCAAACTCACGAGTAAAAATTTATTACGTATCTACCTACATAAGTTCTATTACATTTTCTCTATTATCGCTCTATCTATGAAATTTATATCAGTTGCGCACTTTGATTATAAATTTAATATATACGCATGCAAAGCCATTTACATAGATGTAATTATATATTCTCTGAAACACCCCCTTGCCATAAGATTCAAATTAATTTTTCACCCCATGGAATTCTTAACAAATCCGACGCAATTGCCGAAATATTCACTCGTTCAAGACGTGTTTAATTAGCGATTTAATGATGTTAGTTGTAGAGTCTTAATTGGGTGACATGTATGTACACCGCTTTCCTTGTTTTGGGACCCCTTTGTTGTATACAATACGGCCGTTACAAGCGCGCACTTTTGATAAATGGCAACGTTTCTAATTTACTAAGGAAAGTGCTTTTCAGCGAACAATGAGCATTTAGATGCTCGGTTTTGATGCGTTTCTTTGTTGGGAAATGGATAATTGTAGATCTAGATGTAACACAATGTAATATAGAATTTTCGCGCTTCGAATTCTTGGTAGTTGCGCTTTTGAAATTAGAAGTCATTTCACGGAATTGAGAATTTGCAAGTTAAATAAAAATTTATTAAAGCGTGTATTAAATTCGAAACATTGTTATTATTTCATCAGATACATGATGTTTGATGATCCTTTGTTTATTTTAACAAAGGCTTATCAAAAATACATATTTCATTTTTCCGTAGTAACTATATTATAATATTCTTTTATAGGAAATTTACGGTTAAATAGATATGTTACAAATAACTATTTGCGTCCAACCCAGAAATATAAAGATATATTTCCAATACTTCGCTTAAGAGCGGCATACAAAGGCCTTCCAATTCATTTGCTTATCTATTTAAAAGAGCTACATTCAAAACCACCGGAGCTTAATGTCGCATACCGAAAGGCTGCTTCTATACAACTACGTATAAGAGGTAGCGATAGCGGTATAAGATTTATAATATAAAATATTTTTACGAAATACTTACACTCTATAGCGACGAATAGAATGAAAATAGATAGGAAACACCTACCATACGATGAAGATTTAAGTTGCAGAGCTCTTATAACTAAATCTAAGAAAAGTTAAGACAGCTATTTTCTTACAAATTAATTTATGTGTGTATACTCTACACTCTACAATATACAGTTACAGTACTATATCGTAACAGTGTGATATTTTGTATGAATGTCAATTAAAAGAGAAACGAGACAGACGTTACATTTTGAGCTTTTCTTTCCGCTCTTTACCATAAGCACAGCCTTAAAGGCTCATCCATCCGTCAGCCATGAATTGAGCAAAGTTCGACCACGCGTTTATATTATGTTGTCGGTTATTCGATTATGCCTAAGTATCTTATTACTCGCTACTGATAATGATCTCTGTAACATTACGCTTTCGGCTTTCATTTTGATGGTTAGTGCTCATATTAGGAACACTGAGTGAGTTTGATCGTATAGTTTTTCATTTGAAATGGTTTAATTGAAAAATAAAATAAATTAAATTAAATAATTAATAATTAATTATTAATTATTATTTTATAAATTGTCTTGGATTAGTCTCGCTTCTTTGAGTATACCGTATTCTATCGTATGACATCTGGTCCTAATGTAAAAAAAAATCATCTCATACTTTGCTTAGTGGTTAGTGTAGGTCTGTGCATTTCTCGAAGATTTTATTTATGAATTAATCAAAAATATTCCACGGCTTAGTTATGTTAACGTTATACTGGCGTCTGGCAGACATGTAAACGGAGAGTTATTTAAAATTTTATAAAAATAGTAGGTACCGATTGCAGAGCGATGGGCTTGACGGCTTAATTATTTTTTCAAGTAAAACTTAATTTTAATGTAATATAAGATTATGTACTTAAATAATATTATAAAGCTTAAAATACCTGTTACTTCATATAATATTAATGTCAATCAAATAAAAATCCCGTAAACAAATAATTCTGTGTATTGAATAAACTCAATCCACGTGTCAAACAAGTTCTATAACAAATCATTTCGGAGAAACAAAAAGGTATAAATAAACCAGAGAAATGAGATAAAGGAAAACAAACTCCATCATAAAACAAAAATAGTTGAGATGTTTAAATTCAATCCATAGTTTGGAGGCCACCTTTATCCAAACAAAATATCGTATGAATATAAAATTCATATCCCCTTGCCAATTCCGAGTACTTTGGTGTGAAAAAAGTTACTTTTTACGTATAGTTATGATTCGAGGGACTTGCTACGCTTGCCAAATGGTCGCTTTTAATATCAACCTACTTGAGTCATTGGCAGTCGTAATGCTGAGACGAAAATGCTTCCGAATGTATATTTGTATTACGTTTTCCCATGCTACAGTAAATGTGAGGAATTTGGGGGAACGGTGTGGAATGGCTTTTTCTTGTTATCTAAATTATCTATTATTTTCCTATGTGCTGGGAGATAGCGTGGAATCGTGTGTATTCTTCTTACATTACTTTTTTGTATGCGTGGGACGTGTGCTGATTTTCGTTTATGTAATGTTAGCAATGAATTTTAATGATAATATACTGATAAAGAAGTCACATGCAAAACCACTAGTAACATAGTACCTACCTATAAAACAAAGTCGCTTTCTCTGTCCCTATAAACCTAATTCCTATGTATGCTTAAATCTTTACACTTTATTAAACGGATTTTTATCCGGTTTTTTTAAAGATAGAGTAATTGGTTTATATTTATTTGGTTTTGTACAAAGCGGCGGAAAGCTAATGTAAAATATATAAATAAAGGTATATAACACATTAAGCTCTAATAAATATGTAGGTATTTCATCATCCTTACTTCACAATAGAAATGCCAATTTAATACTTCTATATCAAATAAATATCACAAAGGCAGTGGGTAGGCTGTAGGCTCCCTTTAATAAAAATCCTTTCAGGTGTATTTTTATCAATGAAAATAAACCTTCCTCAGATATACTGATATAATTATTTAAATAAGTAAGTGTAATATTTCGTTTCTTATCCAGAATGTAGACGACAATTTTTAGTTCGATAAGGAGTGCGTAGGGTTGTTTTACGACGAAGATGGTATCGAAGTATCGACTATCGGTAAACCTAGATACAATAAAATAATATGTTCAGAAACCGTAATAAATGCGAATATGTTATATTAAAATTGGATGGGAATATAAAATATCTGGAATGTGTTTGTTTTATATCACACAGTTCTTAGTTTAATGATTATCTACGACTATTTAAACGACTTTATATCATTTAAGTTCAAAAAATGATGAGCTTAAAATTACATAAATCATTGACGTGATTCTGTTAATCGGCTGTGTATATAGATATTATATTATGTGATTTTATTTATAGCAATAACTGAGTAATTTACCACAACTGGCTCTGAACTCAGCATTTCAAAACTAAAGTATTTTATATAAAAAGCATCTCTACTAAGCATCTGTACAAAACGGAAAAAGTCCAATTTGTTATTAAGTATTGTGGAGTCAAATAAATGATCTTTCTTTCTTTTTCTTTCAATATTGACAGTATCTATTACATGTAAATAACTTAAACTAACATTTATTTAAACCATTATAAAACCAAATATTGACTTCAAAATAAAGGTCAATCAATAAGCTTATGCCAGTCACATCAATAAGGTCTCTAAATCAAACGTGGGTGGCACACGAGACATCAGATCGGTGGCACGGAAGCTGATGGTCTCTCGATCGACCTGTGAGATTATCTGAATAACTGTACTTCGAGATTCGTGTTTATTCTAAGACATGGTATTGATATTTAGTATTTACGTATACTACAAAAAATTTATTGGGAAATATTAAATGATTATTGTAATGTTACGTGACGTCACAACACAAAAGTTCTTCTTCTTTTTTCAAGTGACAACTCCCGATCCCAGTGAGGAAGGATTCTTCCAATGTCGAGTTTTGAATACAAAAGTTATAGTAATAACACTCATGAAGTGACACATTCTCAGAATAAAAATGACTATTTCATAATATGTTTGATTAAAATATCCCATTTGAGTCATATCCTGCTATTCTTACGTAAGTAGTTAGCTTTCGATTTATCCTTTTTCAGTGGATGAAATTAAATCAAATTAATATCTTAATTTGGAGATTACTTAATAACAACAGTCACTACACTATTTTATACACGTTACTTATCTATTCCAATGCGCTATATCTGTGTTAAAACAAATTAAAAACGTCACCAGCGCGCAATGTACACCCACGGAATAATGTTTTACATAAATGTTTGTTTTGTAAGTATTTGTTGTGAGTGTAGGCGTTCTCATTAGAAGAACAAGACAGTTCATCTCATTTGGTAACACAGATAGCGTTGACTTTTTAATTGAAAATGCTACACGAACTTTCGACGTTGATGGATTGTTTTAAAAATACGATTGTATGCGTCCTTTGTTACTGTTTCGAGGGAATTTTCTTTACGAAATTAAGTCTTTTATTAAGTATTCAATATTGTAGAATGATTGTGAACTATTGGAGGTAATGTAAGATATCAAATTTTGCATGTTAAGTTATTTAATATGATTGTGTGAATAGAATCTTGCTTAATTTAGGCATATTATTATGACTTCTTCACATTTCCTTTTTAACTGATGTTGCTCATACATTTTTTTTTTATTATCAGGTGGATGTATGCTTTTTGTACTCTAAAAAGCGAAAGGTTTAAAACTGATATTCCCAGAAACGAACCAATTCTCAATTTTATCGGTATTTTTAAATAATCCCCAGAACATATCAAATCTAGGATTTTTCTGTTATTTGATGAACAAAATGTATGGAAAAAAGTGGCATAGATATCTAGCTTTTAAATGAAAAAGACATCATGAAAATATGAAACGAGTGATTTTACTTTATGGTGATAGCTTCAGCCTGTAAATATTTTAGGATTATCTCTCATAACTTTGAAAGCTGACTCGCTTTTTTGCGCAAGTGTATTTTGGCAACATTTTGTTAACACTTGGCAAGGATATGTAGTGTGTGGAAAGTCAAGGACGTAAATGCTCTTGATAATATATGTTATTACAAGATTAATTATGTAAATACGTTATAATAATTCTAATCTTTAATGATTACTTAATAAGATTATTTTTTATTAGCTACGAATGAATGAATAAACTCTCGGATATAATCCCCTGAAAGATAAAATCAGATCCACGGAACCATTATTTATATTTATCAAATTTTCAAATCTATATTCGATCTCCGATTTAATTGTACCCTACATAAAAGTATAAAAATTTGAAATGCACATTATTTTATGTATCTCTTGTGCAAATACTCAATCCACTGAGAACTGCACTATATATTATTCTTTTCAATATAAAAACAATTAGTTGCATCTATCTTAAAAGTACGAAGAAATCGAGTTGGCCGCCAACACCCAAGTGCTTTATAATCGACTCTGACCTTTAACTTGAGTATCCTTAGAAGTGAGAGATAAATCTTCGTACCTTTGCGAACATAAATCGCAAATAAAGAGTTATTCCTAGGTGCGTTAACATTCCTGATTACGCTTATGGTTGTAAGCGATAAGGAAGGATGTGGAATTTAAATAATCTCGCTTGTTAATTTTGTTGTTGACTGTACTTGGGACGTGGTGTATGGAAGTTTTTTTGTATTGAAAATAAATGTAATAATATGCTGTAAGCAAATAATATTTGATAAGACATGTAATAAATGGAGTAGGTAAACTTTTTAAATTAAGATTGTAATTAAAATAATTAATTTAAGATTACAAAAAAAATTGTGAGTAGTGAGAGTGTGAGAAAAAAGTAAAGTACATATTTTATTGTAAAAGTTTTCAAATTTAATTAAATCTTATATTATTGAAATCATAATATAAAGGCTTGCGTATGGGCTGACAGCTTTACTCACGTAATTCTAAAGTAGCTACTTGCTTAACTTATTTATCTATCACTAGCGGTCCACCCCGGCTTCGCCCATGGTACATATTTCGCAATAAAAGGTAGCCTATGTTCTTTCTCAGGGTTTTAGACCCGATTATCTGTGCCAAATTTCATCAAAATCGGTCCAGTAGTTTATGCGTGAAAACCATACAAACCTTTCCTCTTTATAATACAAGTATAGATTACTACTATCTAAAGATAAGACAAACTATAACACTCCATAAAAATACAGTCTCCGTTTATGCACCAATCCACAATGATAAAGCAAAGAACCTTTAATTTATTCAAAAAAGCGACGCAATTTTCTTATACCCCCGTTATCTTCAGTACGGAGTTATGCCCCTCCTACGTTATTTCCTATCTTTCGTCTTAAACACTTTCCTGGCTTGGCCCCGCATCAGATAGCGACCCTGCACGAACACATACTTATTTATTTACACTAAGACGATTATTTACGACGCTAACGCTGTAATGGTCCGATATATTTTCGTAAAGATTATAGTTTCTTACGCATTTTGAATATGCGTTTGTATTTTGCTATGTTTTGATTTTTATGTTGCTGATTCTGGATAATTTATGAGCCCTTTTTATTGTAATAATAATAGGTACTTACTCCAAAATTCGTTCACGGTGGGCAAGTTGTATTGAGATGAATTAATTGCGCAAGATATTTAGTGTAATGTGGAGATTTACTATAGCCGCTCCTGTTGGTATTAGCATATGATTATCCTTTAGCCTTCCTCGATAAACGGGCTATCTAACACTGAAATAATTTTTCAAATCGGACCAGTAGTTCTTGAGATTAGCGCGTTCAAACAAACAAACTCTTCAGCTTTATTTTTATAGCAGTGTAAATTAAAAAAATGCATATTCCTCTGACTGTCAAGGTACGATCAGACAGAAGACAGACACGAACGCAGACAGTACAGGCGTAAGAAACCAGCTTAAAGTTCTCATTGGTTTTAACAAATGTATATGTAGAATGTTTAAAATATATGACTGAAGGTGTAGTGTAATTTCCTCCCATAAGTACATTATATGGAATACAATGCTCTACTTAGTAGAGCGGGTTGTTTTCATGAAACATATTGAAATAATGATCCACACCACACCGTCAAATATAATCATAAACTTATGCTATCACAGGAACGTAACTCTCTGAGATAACGCCTCCCGAAGTTTTCAAAATTACGCGGCGATAAATTCACTGATACGTCAGAATTTTCATCTTGTTTATCAAACTTTTATTGTTTACATTTCTTCTGGAACACGACGTTTTGGTAATTTATTGGAATTACTTTGCGGTTTAGAAAGAAAAGTAATTATGATGGCTGACTGATAATATTGTCAATGTTACTACGGAGGTAATTGAATTAAATAAAAATGTATATTTTGTATTACGGTTGTCGCTTTTGAGATAAAAAGGAAAATAAGCAGTTATTCGCAATGATTGTCACTTTATACATTGTGTAGCGTAATAATAATTAATTCGTGAATCGTATATATCAAATTTCATTTTTATCCCTGTTTTTCTCAAATAAAGCTGGTAAAACTTACTAGTTAAGAATATTTCTAAATTTAGCTACAAGATTATAACTGATGACAAACAACGTAAATTCAGATGCATTATGTTTATTGTGATAAGCTCGAATACGCTTCTAAGATAACTGTGTAATTTATAAGAAGTGTAGGTCAGTTCACAAAATAAAAATGAACCCAAGATAACGTCTTACTTGTTATTAAAATTAAAAAGTGGTAAAATATGTCTGATTTTAATTTCTCATGAGTGTACATTAAGTCTACTATTTTATGTAAATATAATATTAATAAAGTAAGAAAAACAGTAAGCAAATATAAACAGTTAATTGTGACATGGTATACTTTATTTAAATTTTTTTACAAAAAAAAACAAACAATACTAAAACTTTCACTAAACAAGATTGTTTCTATAGCAACGCTGTAACAATGCGTCCTAAAACAAACAAATTGCTCAAATCTATTGTTACGTTGCTTTAACTAACTTTTATGCTACTAATAGAGGGTTTTATTACTGCGGTGTATAGAGCCTCGGACAAAGATAGGGTAATCCAGTATCGAGGCATATGCCATAAACCCTGCGGGCATAGAGAAGACTGGATGCGGCATGACATTTAGCGTAGTCGAATAAATCCGTTATATTTTGCATAAACAATATGAGATGTACATGTACTTACGCGATAATACTTTTTATATTTTATTTTTTGTCAGTTGTGTTTTAATGTAGAATCATTTGTGTCATATTATGATGAATATAAGCTATATCATAATATATCATATTTCATTATACATCAACAAAATATAATAGATATCATAAAATGCATAAAAGAGTGTGTAAGAAATATTCCATCAAACTTTAAATGACTGTTACGTACAGGGATTTTATGTTGGCATGGATTAAAAATTATAAAATAATTCTATCCACAAAATAAGTTATAAACAAAAATGTAACAAAAGCGTAGCTCTATTATGCTCTATCTAGCTCTCTATATCTGTGACATACCCCTAGTTACTATTAACGGGTGGCCGACATAAAACTATTTTTAACTCGGTAAAAGTGTTCCTTAGATATACATTCAGGGTAATAAATATTAATATAGATCGACTTTCATTTATGATCAGAAATTGTATAGATTTATGAAAGTGAAATTGTATACAATTCAATGGGTTGTAATTTAATTGTTTTGTGACCAAAAACAAAAGTGACAATGTTTATGTTGCTTGGATTATATGGTACCGTTTTTTTTAGAAAGTGTTTTCTTTTTTATTACGAGTAGGTAGAGTATTCTGGGTAGGTACTTTTTGTTTGTATTGATAATTTTAAGGAAATATTTCTGAGATATTTATGGTAGATAATATATTATTAAATAATAATGTTTATTTAGAAGCTTAAATATATCCTTGTACAATGACAATACTATTATTATTAAAACACCATGAAATAACACCATTTATAAAGCATTTGAATAGACTATAAAACTAAATATCAAAATTTGCTTTATATTATTAACAAAAGCGCCTACGACCTATATTCGGTTGCCTAATTTAGACACAAATTTGAAGTCCAAAAATTCCTAAAATAAAATGAATCACCTACCTCAAAGGACATTCCCAAAAAGTGAAATCGTCCTAAACCCAAAATTACCGTTTCTCATCTCCCATTATGTTCCGGCTTCGCTCTTTGTATGCAAATTGATCCAATTTTGAATTTTGCTTTCATACTATCGTAAATATTTCGAAAATATTACTTGCGAACCCTTCTCAGAAGCTGTAATAACTGTTTTGAAAAAACAACAATTGGGCCAGTGAATTTTGTATGTTTAGACAGATGAGTAAAGGCATAATAAATTACTTTATTATATCTATACTTAATTTTTAAATAAAAGAAAAAGCTTTGTATAAACTGTAGTATTTTATAAGCTAATCAATAGATTACTGAAAGTTCTTTTTTATTTATTCACGCAGCACGCTTTTATAAGCCAATTGTGTTAGTAATGATTAAAGAAACAGAAGAAGAAATATATGAATTATTCTAGAAGTCAGTGGAAAAAATGTTATAATTTAATGATGTAAAGAAATATTTTATCTATGCTATTATCAATATACAAGTGAATTATTCACACAACTGTATTTTAACACAAAGAAAGCCGACATCAAATTGTATTTAACGATGGGAACTGACGATTTGCAGCCACTTTTTATAATTTTGTAATTGCTATGGGAGCGTATAGTATTTAAGTGTATGCTATGTACTAATGTTTTGTGTACTTATTTTTTGGCCTATATACACGTATAAATCAACTCATAATGAGGTATTATAATACATTTGTTTCAAAATAATATAGGTACGTTGTTCAGTTAAACGCTCTACATTTTATGAACATTTTCATAAATATTACATTCGGAAGGTTTTATTGAAATGCAAAATAATATACTTAGATTTTTCATATTTTTTAATGTGTGAATTTCAGTATTTAGCTCGATGGTTAATTAAACTACATAAATTCAATTAACTTTTTAAAATGAAAAAGATGAAGTTGGATTAATCGATTTTTAAATGGAAAGAGTCTGAAAAATTGTGTTTTTTTACAAATCTTTATATTGTAGTTTGATTACTGCATGGCCCGGTTTTGCGCCAGCAATCCGTCACCGGGCTGTCCGGAAAACTAGGAAAATGTGGCATTTTATATGAAATAACCATCAGCCAATATATTCATTTGATTCTTTTGGAAAAGAGGGAAAACGATAAATTGATAACTATAGAGGTATAAGTTGCAGTCGTAGATATTTTATTGTGTCAATAATTTCGTAGATATGTTATTCGGACTGAATGAGCTCATTATGAACATGTAAATCGTAAAATTTCAAAATTTATCAAAATAATGAAATTATAAGAGATACCATTTTAAAATGTTAATTACTGAGCAATAAGTTTAATTTTAAAAGTTGATCAACAAAGATAAAAGTTATAAAATCTATGTTTGTGTATTATTTAATTTAATATATTATTTAATTTAAATTTCCACATACACCAATTAAGATAATAGAAAGATTCTGTAATAAAATGTCCCAGAATTAACAAAATTTGTTTGCGTAAAGCTACCTCTATTTTTATACGTTAAAAATGTAATAAAATGACCGATGTTTCACCCATTAAGAGAAGAATGCCTAGAAAAGCCATTAATTCAACTCATGGTTGTTCTTTTGGACATAAAAATGAATAAAACAAGATTTCATATTATTCATGATAACCTCTAGTTGAAGTTAATGAACTTTTTTTGTTATTTCTTAGATAATTGGCAACAGATTGTTAAATTATTGTTAAAATAATGTACAGAAGCTCATAAATTCTTGTTAGTTTTACAAAAGAGGTAAAAAGTAGGTATATTTATTGCATATTTTTTGATGTAAAACGTTATATTCTTATGCTTCGTAGAGTGAAATAAATTTGTAATTGGACTTGTAATAAAAATAAGGTAATTCACCTTATTGAAGAATATTGTGATATTTTTTAAGTTGCACATTCGCTCTTATAAATAATAAATAATTGGATGCGTATGTTACAAGAAATCTGAAGAAGAAAGAATTAAGGGTCTTTTGGAGATAATTATTTGTGATTTCATTGAGTAAAACAGTGTTCAATTTTATCGGAGATTAACATTAATGTTTTAACAAAACTCGTACTTCATTATATCAGCTCGGTTTTACCAGCAGTGCTCCGCTCCTGTTGGTCTTAGCGTGATGATAATAATATATAGCCTATAGTCTTCCTCGATGAATGGGCTATCTAAATCTGAAATAATTATTCAAATCGGATCAGTAGTTCCTGAGAGTAGCGCGTTCAAACAAACAAACAAACTCTTCAGCTTTATAATATTAATAGTTAAGATAAGTATAAGTATAGATTAGAATTAACTACATAATATATAGCAAACATAACCAATAATACAAATAACTACCAATGTTAAACAGGGTAAACATTGCGTATGCAAACATAGGGAAATAATTAAGCCTTCCGTATCGCGGAAACAATTCGGAGTTTACCCCCGTCTTACCCTTTAGCCAAATCCGCTCGAATTCCTGCGATCCTGGTACGTAGAGGTCATTGACTTTATGGAGTCAATATTTGAAAATCTTTGTATTTTACCTATTACCTACCTATTAATATAAGTTAAATAAAATATGAAAACACATCTATATTATCTCTATATTACAAATTAAAAGCGTATCGAAGAAGTAATTAGATAAGCAAGTAATGAGTTTTCGTAAGAACCCAAAAATATTGCCGTACTATATTATCGTAAAAGCACACAAAAAGAACTTTGGGGGAGGCCTATGTCCTGCAGTGGACGTCTTAAAAAAGGCTGGAACGGGAACGGTAACACAAAAAAAAGTCAAATACATATATGCAAAATTATCAGTCTGATATATTATAATCCTACTAAAATTATAAATGCGAAAGTTTGTGAGGATGTGTATATGTGTGTTGGTTACTCTTTCACGCAAATACTACTGAACCGATTACAATGAAATTCAGCACACATATAGAGGGTAATTTGGATTAACACATAGGATAGATTTTATGCCGGAAATCCCACGGGAACGGGAACTATGCGGGTTCTTCTTTGAAAACGCGGGCGAAGCCGCGGGCGGAAATCTAGTATTATCTATATTAATTTGTTTTTCAGAAGGTCAAGCAAATAGATCAATAATTACGCAATTTACTAAGCTAATGTCCCTAACTAAACTTTTAAGTGTAAAAAATTCATTGACATGGATATAATTTAATACGAAGCAAGGCCCCTAATGTTATTGCGGCTAATATAGCGGACAACAGCCTTAATTTAAGAAATCATATTATGAAAACAGCCGTTAAAAATGACCGTAATCTGTCGACGCTTCGTGACGAATACGTCAGTTTTGAGTAATATAAAAACATTATAGATCACTGACCTTTTGTACACTTTAAAATATTTTAACAACACTCATAAGATTTATTAAAATATGCTCAATATATTATACACAATTAATAGCTTGAGCCAACGCAAAAACGTTTTAAATACCTGTTTTAGATTACTATTGGAAAGCTATTAATTAACTAATGAAACTGTGTTAGCATCTTTAATATACTTGAAACATGAGATAAATAATGAATATAGTATTGATCTTTGATATTGACCTTAAAAGTTTAATTCAATAGTGCCTATTAAAGATTATTGACTAATGTTTAGTAAAAGTTATGATAATAAAATTACGTAAAATAGAATTGAAATGCCATTTTTCCGATTAGCTAAAGTTAAAAATTCATTTATGGGTCAAGGTATACGCTTATACAATAGAATTCCTCACAATATTAAAGAGTTTAGTAGTTCTAATTTTAAAACTTACATAAAAAATGTACTAGTTCAGAGAGCGTACTACAGTATTCAGGAATATATGGACGATAAAGACCCATGGAGGGTTGTCGCGTAAAAACCACAGGACAGTTCTTTGGCATATTATGTAGTTAGGTAGATATAAGTTACATATTATGTAAATTTATTGACATTATTTAAAAGAGCAACTATGGAGTTTCTTGCCGATTCTTCTCCATAGATACTGCTTTCCGAATCGGTGGTAAATGTTAAAAATACTATGTAATGACGATTCGAAAGTGCTACTAAATAGTAGTCTAATTGAATAAATGAATGTTTGAGTTTGAGTTTGAGTTTGTGCAGAAGATGTATTAATCTGCAGATGTTATATGCAATTTCACACTAAATGTAATAAATAGCATTTTATTAACTTTGTGAATGGTCTGGTTGATCGTGACATTGCTCTGTTCAAAATCTCTCCTCACGACATCTTTTTATATTCTTCCGTGATTTGAAGTCTGTAGTTTGAAGTCTCTTAATCAAAATACTGTTAAAATTCTTACAAATTTACCCACATACTATACCCATACAAAGTATGACCACAGTATAACTGATGTAACGATATCAACAAATGAAACCGAGTCAGTTGCTATGACGCAGCTGAGACAAACCATTTCTCTAGCTTAATTACTTTAGGTGGAAATAAAAAAGTTGAAATGGAATCGTGGGTTCTTTTGTGAGACCATGAAACAAAGTTTTATTATTTTACTTTTTACAGCTCGCTACAAACTCGATGAATTAAACGCTAAATGATACTTTGGGTAGACTCCATCATGCTTTATGGTATTTTATTAAAGTCAGTCAAGGGCCATGAATCGCAGTTAAATAGATTTGTGTTTTAGTTGGAGGAGCTTTATCAAGAGTACAATGTTATTCAAATTGTTGTCGTTAAATATGTTGGAAATAGAAATGTGTGGGAAAATTAATAATTTAATGGTTATTTATTTTAAGTTATTAGATAAAAATAGTTTATGATTATAAAAAGAATTTATAGTCAATGTACTTACAAAATACGTCATTACAAAGATGTATTGTAAAGATGTATGTCGTTAAAAGCCATATAACTTTATCCTAATTATTTAATTTTTATTTGACTCTCTGTCTGATATTTTGTATCGCACTCATACACTATGTTGAATAATATAATTTGAATTAAAAAAAAAAAAAAAAAAAAAACACTACAATGAGCAAATTTGAAGCCCACGCGCTCTACACAGAGGAAAGCTAGTAAGATAGTAGGTACCCATAAATAAAACCAATTACGAACAGTGATACATGATTATAACATAAAGGCTTAACTCTTTAAAAATGACCGACAACTAAATCATATAACGGCATCTGTAATGTTAGACAATAATTTATATGAGAGCGATTTCAAACAATTACTTTTGAATATATCGGACGTAGCAATTGTTGTAAGCTTGAGCAATAATGGTCCACATTCAGCGTCTATACGATAATTAAATCTAACCATAGGTTATAGAGGAAACACAATTTATGATGACATAGAAATTTACTTGACACATACAGTTAAATATCGTTAACACTGTTAGTATGAGGGATCACTTATTTGTTAGCGTGTTATAAAACTTTATATATTACAATATTTGGGGTCCTTTCTTATAAAAAGGCAATAAACGTTTTCTTTTTAACGCAAGAAGTGAATCATGCTTTCGTACGACTCAAAGCCTCTAGAAGAAAACCGTTTTATCAATAGTCTAACTAAATTTAAACTTCAAAAAACTTTAATATAAAACATAAATGTCTCAAATATGATTTCTAGAGCATTCACGATATATATAATTTTTAATGCCGTTTTGATGAGCCCCCAACGATTATTGTTGTTAAATGACACATAAATACGTTCGCGGGTTCTGTATGTGTAATAAAAATTTAATATTAACGTGATATGTTACCGGAAGATGCGTCATTAGTAGCTGTAAATTTTACAAATTAGTGGCGTATGACAAACTAAAATTAATGAATTTTCGGTCCCATCGGGGCGTTTTTTATCGCCCGGTGGGTCTAATGATTAAGCACATGTCAGCGTATAGCTTCTGAATGAGCTATTTCAGTTTTGAGGTTATTGTACCGATTTATGGTTGAATCGTACAATTTTGTGAAGCCAAAGTTGGCTTTAAATCTATTTTGTGACTGTTTAGGAACGATAAATTATTATCAATTAATTATCGAAGAATGATAGTTGAAAAGAAATAAGATCACAATTCAGTGAGCTAATAAAAATATTCAATTACATTGAGCCCGGTGGGAATTCAAATAAAATTGTGATATCTTTTCCTGTCTTTTCGATCTTCATTGAATGACTGTAATTACAAGATCCACGTGGACACTTAATCTATACTAATATTATAAAGAGGAAAAGTTTGTATGTATGTAAGTATGTATGTATGTATGGTTTTCACGCATAAACTACTGGACCGATTTTGTTGAAATTTGGCACAGATAATCTTAAGACCCTGAGAAAGAACATAGGCTAACTTTTATTGCGAAATATGTACCACGGGCGAAGCCGGGGCGGACCGCTAGTATATAATAAAAAAAATAAAAGTCTTAGAAATTGTCGTCATATTATAACTTCGTTGATTTGTTTACATTAAGGAGTGGTTAACAGGGCCCATAGAAATTTTCCATCCTGTATATTATGTGTATATAAAATAATATAAATTAATTCATCTCTCAATATGACTTTAACGATCCAAATACTATCGACGTTCCACCATATCGTTAAAATTATAGGTGTAAAATACCAAGAATTCCAATATCGAAGTTTGTAAATATGAAGCGTAACTATTTTGATTAAATCAAAAATTTGCTCAAAACAAGTGATGTAGAAATACTGGGTATGGATTATTCTACTCGATGCCCGAGGGGCGCGCTTTTTGATTAAATTTTCATAACCCAGCTTAAGCACAGTCTGATTGTAAATTACGACGGCTTCTTCAATATTTAATTAATGTTACCTTTGTTAAAAAGTGTAAAAAGTTCCATGGGTTAGATATTCATGGACTTTTATGGGAGTCTGTTATGGAATTTTTAATTTGATGTCGAGCAATTCGGTTGAATTACACGTAATTTTGATTAATAATGGAAACAACAAAAATCGCATTTGAGTTCAATTTTGATTAGCCTTAAGGAAAACATGAATATTTTATAATGAAAATAAAGTATTAAATTTGAAATTTTCTAGTGGCTTATTTCGTTCTAGTGTCCTAGATTTTAATTTATCTAGAAAACAACATCTAAAAGCCATTTTGGTTTCATATCAAAGGCATCAAAATAAATAGAACATTTAACTGGAACAAATTCTGTTAGAAGACTGAATGGCCCGAATTTATAATCTCGTTACTCTTAAAATAATAATTTATTCACGAATAAACAGCGTAACAGACACGTTGGATAATTGGATTGTATTTAATAAAACAAGATATTTTAATTAGTATTCATAATTTAATACGACCATTGTTTATTGCTAAAAGATTTATAATCTAAAGTATTAATGGTATATAGTTGGTAAGAAATAAACCTATTTTAATGATGCCGGAATATGGCTATTTAAAGTTTCCTAAAATTCCAATCCTACATTCTTCGGTAGGGTTATAGAGTGATTAAGAGAGGGCGTAAAAGGACGTATAAATGGAGTCATATAATGCTTAATTAGAATAGAGAATATATTTTAAAAGAGACATCTATAAACGTAAATAGAATTTTAAGTGTCCCTTTGCTTATATGCAATAAACTTCAAAATTCATCATTAAATTTTGATGAGTCTTAGGTACTGGCTGCTGTTGTTCGAAAGAAACTTTGATTTTGTAAAATAGTTTAAATATTGATTTGTGTTAAATTTGGTTTAACATTAAATATTATTTTGTGGCATTAAAATCCTGATATTATAATCTAGCCAAAGTATTGCATTAAAAATAAATTTTGGAAAACAACATCTCCGTAGAATTTACTCGATATAATTTATTATATTAGGTACCTAGCTCAATGATTTGTATTATATATTCTTTCTTTGTGATAAATATCAAATAATAGTAATAAAAAAACTTGATCTATTCTTAACATCTGCAGTAGCTAACGTAAAATAAATGTTATTTACAGGTATTTAATCGTTTCAATGACCATGCAGTCACGATGCTGCTGCCTAATTGTAATGTAATCCTCAGATTGCCTCTGCATGTTCGACAACATTCTTTGTCCTGATTTAGAATGTTTATTTTTACCGCTCCAACAACAAATTCGATATGAACCCAAATACAGTACTGCAAATAGAATCGTGTACGTATAGATACGTTTCAATGATTCTCTATTACAAACAAATATTTTCGAGACCAACGGTGCATGTGATTAAGGGATGGGACATTATCTGTGTCGCTTTTGTCCCCGATTGTCCTTGTTTTGCGGTCTGTGGTCGGAATTCTTGATGTTAATAACTGGATATTAACCCTTATGCCGCGAGCTATAAAGTCTCAAACTCGAGAACGTAATAAAACATTTGTATTGAGTTACGCAAACCCAATACCGTTGCCTAGACGAAAGCTGATCTCTTTTGGTGACATCTCCAGTGTACGTAAAGGCTTATCGAATGACAATACGCATTTTTTCATATAATGTTTGTATTTAGAGGACGGTATTCACTCGGTATTGCTTTGAGACTAGGATGCTATTAAATTGCGCATACGTCCTTTGTCGTGCCATATGGCATTTTCCACCAGATGGGTTCTTTGTTGAGCCTCCCGTTTTAAATAAGCTAATGTATTTAAGGACATTTTAATCAGTATTCAATACGATTATAGAGGTTGATGGATTTCAAAGAAATTTTCCGTCGTGTTCTTGAGTACTTCGAAATAAATAGAAGGAATGGATAACTCAGTTCTGTATTTATGACAATTGTAGGTATAGCACATTGCGTCTAGTTTGTAAAAATGTATTCGGGTCCTATCTACACATTTTTTTATGTTAGAAATTTTGTTTAATCGTAGTTGTAATGAGTAAACTGCTACATTTACAACGAAAATTTTATTTGTTTTATTGCTAACTAGCTGTTGCCCGCGACTTTGTCCGCGATTAGGTCGTTTTTCGTCATTCGTCGTTTAAAAAAAATACGTGACACTTTATTTTTGAATGTTCTTAATTATTGTCTCTTATAAAATTTAACTACTTATATAAAATTGAACACTCTGATAAGAAAATCTTAAAATCTGAAGAAAACATGAATGAATGTGATTTAAATTCTACATTACTTAGTATCAAAATATAATATTCTAAATTAAATGTAGATTAACAGTTTGAGCACACCATTATAGAATATATACTTAAGTATTACATTACGTTAGTTAACATAGTAACTTTACTAAAAACACGATGACTTTCTTTCGCGCTCGGTACCACAAACTAAGCATGTTTGTGGTAAGTGGCCCGCGTGACGCGTCACTTGACCCCCCGCGAGTTCCCCTCCGTTGCTATGCGAAAATACATTCGTTGCTCTATTTTAGGAAAAATTTGTAATACTGTGGCCTGGGCGTTATAACACGTCCAGGGAGTGCCTAAGTGCCGATATCACCATCTTGAGGAAAAGCTTCTAATGTCGATTTAAAACTGCATACATACGAATTAACCTGTTCTAAAATTGTGAAATGAGTTCAGTTTTAAATTTGAGAAATATTGATTTCTTGTATTCCACTATTCGTTGTAGTCGAATACAAAATATAGGTATTTAAACAAACTTAGGTTGGCCTACAGGCAAAAGGGATCCTATCAAATGGTAAACTTGACCTTGTATCTTAAAAGTAAGCATGAACGGACCTTCTGATAATTATTGAGCACCAAAGGATCATTTGAAACGCGCTACTATAAGAGCGAATATTGTCTAATAACAGTTTACATTGCACAGTATGTTCCTCTAAAAGTAGTGATTTCAAAGGTTCCGATGTATCTTCAAATGAAAGCCGACTCCTTACTACACTTTAAAGCATTACAAAAAGAACATACAACGCCTTTACAGAAGATGATCTGTAGTCAATTGTGAGGTTATAAGCAAACCCACTTTTATATTTGTCAGACCACACCACCGAATTCGTAGATTGTTTACCTCAAGTCATTAAGACTAACGACGAAATCTGTTTGCAGTAAGACGGCCCTCTCGCTATTCGTCCGTTTCCAGAGACCGAATAGTTTCAATTCTTAATCTTTCATTAAACAAACTTATTAATCGTTCTTGTCTCATATAATTGTAATATTCGCGTCCCTACTCTAGTCATTGCTTATACTCATGTTCATCTTCAAGAGATCGAATAATATTATGATGCACCCTATCATTTGTCAAACGGTCTTCATATTGAGTAAAGTTTCAGATTCTCGAGATAAAATATGACTGTCGTGATCAGTAGTGAGACGTAATTCCCCTCAGTGAGGGTTTCGGTCTCACGGGATAGTACAATATGCCGTTTGCGATCAGCTGTGAGACGTCATACCCTCTCAGTGAAGGTTTCGGTCTCACGGGATAGTAGGGGAGACCGGGTTTGGTTGTCTCACGGGTTGGTTGTCACAGCGGTCTTAACACAAAACTGAGCTATCGAATAAGTCTGTTGAACAGCGTGGCAAGAGCGATACAGTGACAACGCTGTCCCCACTCAGCGTTCCCAACCGTACGATAATTATCGTACAAACACGATAATTTGGTGCCTACGTACGATGTACGATAGCATGTTATTATCGTACGCTGATTTTACGATAATTTCTATCAGGCAAAATTCGAGAATTTATATTATTTCACCCATACAAATATGAAATTTTGACGTGTTTCATATCGAACTTTCATGGGAACAGTGAAATTTTGTCAGATTGAATTTTAAACTTGGCGCGTTTATTGAACATAAAGTGGAAAGGGAATCGGTTCAGGTCTGTAGTCTGTACCATGCGTAAAACCAAAGAGTATAAAAATATTAAGGCACGTAAAACGTTTGGGTTTTACGTACGATAATTTTACGCCCCTGGTACGATAATCAGCTCACTTCAGGTTGCTAACACTGTCCCCACTTCGCGTCAGACCGCCCCGATCTGCCGTGAGGGCCTCACACGTGTTTATTGTTTTCGCACAGATTTTTTATGATATGAGGACCGAATATGCTCCTCATAACATCACTTTTTGTGAACGAAACGACAGCGCGGTTTAATTTAATGCCAACACCATTAGAAAAAAGGATTATTATTAATTGTGAAAAATATCATGATTTACACTATTAACACTCTTTTAACATAAAATATAAGTCTGTGAGTGTGTAAAAATAAATCCAGCTAATTACACATCAAACTTATGTTTATAATTAGGTATACGACATGAAAATATATTAATTACCAAGCAATAATAATACGGATAAGCAGTGGTGGCTCAGTGGTGAGACCTCGGACTTCGAATCGATAAGTCCGGGGTTCGAGACCAGGCGAGCGCGCAGGAAATAAATTGATTTTTCAATTTATCTGCGCATGTTGTAACATCACCACTGCTCGAACGGTGAAGGAAAACATCGTGAGGAAACCGACATGTCGAAGAATTAAAAAGTTCGATGACATGTGTCATTCGCCAACACGCACTTGGCCAGCGTGGTGGATTATGGCCTGTACCCTCATAGGAGGCCCGTGTCCCAGCAGTGGGAACGTATATGGGCTGATGATGATGAATAATACAGATAAATACTGAACATAAGTAGGTATAATAGATATTAAGTAGTATTAGTTAAAATATACTTTGACTGTTAGTCAAAGTTTATTTTTACTAACAACGTGTAAATGAAGAAGAAATAATAATTACCAACGAACTAACCTTTTCTATAATACTTAACACGGCACATTTTTCAAATTATCTTGCTCAACCCTGCTCAAAAATTTGAGGGTGTTGTTGGAACTTTAATATGTCAAAACTATTATATATCTAAACTACGATACAACTTGCTTGCGGAAATGCTCATTACAATTGTGAATCTAAAGAATAACTAACAACATACTATTCAATTTTATTGAGCTGATGAATATCTTTTGCCTGGAAGAAATCACCGTTGCCTAATAAATATACTGTGTTTTCTTATAAAACCGTTACATAATTTATTTTATCTACTTAAATAATGAAAATGATATTATATTTATAAAATATAAAACATATTATGTAAAATGATTAAAAATAAATAAATGAAGCAACTACGATTCAAAGAAAACATCTTTTTCAGTGTTAAAATGCTCTTAGCAATCCTGGATGATGAACTGTATCATGTAGGTACTCTGATCCCAGTACGGTCGGTACCTCGATAGCCATAACGATAAATATTATAATCAGATAACCGCAAAGTCAAAATAAAAACATTACTTGTACAGTTGTGAGTGCAAAATTTACGTTTCATTTGGAATAACATTTTTTTCGGTACTAAAACGTAGTCGTTTGATATGTGGTTGGCTGCCCCTCCTCTCCTTCCTGAAAAATATCCTCCAAAATTTCCCGAGATACTTCCAATGATTGAACCATTGGACGTTGGACATTAACTTCAGTCAAAAATTAACGAAGCGGATGATTACTAATTTCCACTTAATCCTCGCTGCTACTATCTTTACCATCAAATCATCAATTTTCAAGTGGTGTTGTAAAAATATCAGCAGAAATCGTCTTCCAAAGGCGATATAATTTTATGAGCATTGAATCTGTAAATAACAAAATCAAAAGTTAACTGTAAATCTATAAAAAAAGCTACTTACAAATAAAATTTTATCAAAAACTACTGTTCCCAATGCACCTCAAAATAATAAAAGAATTCATCATTTTATTATTTCATTCTAAAAGTGTGATATAATACCTACCAACAAAAAACATGAATTGCTATCATTATAAAAAATAAATACCTATAAGTAACAACTTACTTTTTGTGGGAACGCATGATGGTGAAAATTCACAAAACACGAAGATTGCATTTGATATTTTTGGTTTTATGGCATTCAATTGCTTTATAAATATCACTACATAGTATAAAAAAGTCGCTTTCTCTGTCCCTATGTCCCTTTGTATGCTTAAATCTTTAAAACTTCGCAATTTTTGATGCGGTTTTTTAATAGATAGGTTTTAGTATATAATTTATTAGGTTTTAGACAAAGCGGACGAACCCGCGGGCGGTAAGCTAGTAAATTTATAAAATACGAAGATTTTTAAAATTGTAACTAATGAACGCAATCAATATTAGATTAACTGTAGATAATGGTGTCTAGTTTTACTTAAAATAATAAACATCTACCCTCACTTTAAAAAAATGTAGTATATTTATTATTTACACGAAATATACCTTATAGGGAAGGGAAGATATGGGCTAAAGAGTTAAATAAATAACATAATTATATTTAAATTATTAATTTCCAACTGTGTATTCAGTAGTGTTAACATCTAAATTGATTTGATTTTTACGAAATCTCATAGATGGCGCTGTTACAAAATTAACATTATACAACTTACATTCTTTAAACTATGTTTCTCTTCCCAAGTTACTTAAATGGCATAATTTTTATAGTGTCAATCTAGATATTGTCAAACAACATTTATATATGCGTCATTTGATTATTAATTTCCAATAGTTAACGTGTGTTTGATTTTTCTAACACTTCATAGATGGCGCTGTTTCAAATTTGTCTTTATACTGCTAAGATTCATTTAACTGTTTCTCTGCCCAAATTACGTAAATGACATAGTTTTTATTTTGTAAAGCTAGATAATAGCATGGCTTACTCGAAACCAACATTTAAACATGAGTCTTTAGATTGTACGCTGTCGTAGTACACGGAATATGTAAGAAAAATAAAGGCTCACAGCTCCTCCCCCGAAGGTGATATCATGATAATATGTTTAAACTATCCTCACCCGACCTCTTAGGAATATTCATGCAAAATTTGAAGTAAATCTATGCAGTACTTTTCGAGATTAGCTCGGTCAAACATACAGACAAACAGACAAACAGACAAACAGACAAACAGACAAACAGACAAAAATTCTAAAAACTATATTTTTGGGTTCTATATCGATTATAGATCATGGATTATGTATTCTTTTAAAAAAATATTCAATGTACAGTTTTGACTTTCCTACGATTTTATTATATGTATAGATCAATCATTATAATTATTATTTTTTTTAATTTCAAACATGAACTATAGGTGTAATGTATATAAGTGAATTTTTCGATACAGTAAATACCTAACCCTTAGATATTATAATTCTCCGTTGAAAGAGTGTGGGATTTCACAATTGAGTATTTGAATAAAAAAAAATTATTGATTTTTTTTATGTATTTTGAAACTTTATTATTAATAATATTGATATTTAATGCAAATAACTTACAAAAAAAAATTTTTCCGTTAATTATAAGCAATTAAAAATTGATGAAATTTAAGTTAGAATCACGTGACTAAAAACGCGCCATGACTGGTCACCACAGTTGTGACGTCATAATGTTATAGCTATTATTAACTGCAGTACATAGCGTTTAGATACGATTTGTTAGTTGGTTCCGAATTAGTTAGTTAGTTACGAATAATATTCTTGATGTTGATATATTTATGATCACCGATTTTTGTCAGGAGTTGCCTTTGTAGTATTCGTACATAATGGTACAAAACGATAACTTTTGAGGTTCGCCATTTTTAATATAAATTTAAATAATATAATTAACAATTAATATAATTAATATGTAATTTAATAATGACAACAAAATTAAATAGATCAAAACACTGTATTTATTATTAACAAGCTTTTATTAGCTTCACCTGTATGTTTGTATGTAACCGACTCCTTTCGAAGTTTCGACTCGATTTTGACCCACTTAAAACCGACGGATTTTGTTCAAATTTTGAACACTTATCAAGGTCCGATGACAATATAATAATATCATAAATTTATCCTGATAAGGATCGCCAGGATCAGCTTAGAACATATGTTTGTATGTAACCAATTCTCCTTTCGATTCGATTTAGACCCACTATAAACCGACGGATTTAATTTAAATTTTGTATACCTACTTATAAAAACCCGGTAACAATACAATAATTTCATGAATTTATCTTTTTATCCTGTTTAGTTTTTCAAACTATATTTAATTTTCTATCAACTGCAATGAGTGAAAACTAACATTATGACGTCACACGCGCTCGGGTGACGCTTCGGGAGTTGTCGGCGTGTCTTCGGTACTGGACTCAAAGACTAATTTTTATTTTGAAATAACTTTTGAATTATTGCAAAAAAAATAAAAATAAAAACAGTTTTGTTATAAAACTAATATATAATCTTTCCATTTATCACAAAAAAAAATTTAATTCAAATACTCAATTCATAGTGCTTCTAAGCTAGTTTTTATAGTTCACCGCAAAATTTCAGTTTCATACCGCCTGATTAAAAAACTTATATCGTTGTAAGTTGAGACCGTAGAGTGAGAATGAACCATAGAGGAGGCACTAAAATGACAAGGAATGCGTGAGAGAAATACACTTATGACTATAAAGCTAAGAGCAAGAGAGACAGAAACATTGTTTTTTGTTTCTCTCATGTTATGCGATTTCTTTTGTTGGGGACAAAGGCAGTTTGTCCCAAACAAGCGGCTACAGTCCATTGTTTTGCTAGTTTTCTGTTTTTTCTCGCTGTTAAGTGACTTCAAAGTTTAATAAACGTTGACAGTGATCTGTTTTAATCCGACTTTAAGTGAAAATATGGTGCGTTGTAGTGTGATTGGTTGTAAAAATCGGCCGGAACGAAGATTACCAAATATTACCTTTCACACGTAAGTAAACTTATTTGAAGTATATTGTTTTATAGAACTGGATATAGTTGATACATTTTCATTAACTCTAATGTGAAATTATCTACAAATATATAATATTTTCATCGAAATAGACGTAAACATTTTTTTGTGTTATCCGACTAAATTACGAAGTGTTCTTGTTGTTCAGGACGCCATTTGTTTTTACGTAGTTTCAAATTTATGGTATAATCATGTGATTAACATTAGGGATACCAGTACAGGGTAAAATTTTCCCCAAAATCGTGAAATGTTTTTTTAATATTAAATGTTAATGTTTGTGTAAAGTTTGTTACACGGTTCGGTTTTCCGGTTCAGCTTTCCTCATTTGCATTGGTTTAAGTATTTTTTTTTTCAATGTCGGTTTTTTTGTATATTCCAGGTTACGATGCACATCATAACGCTGAAGACTGCGAAGCTGGCCCTTCCACACGAGCTGCAGC
Source organism: Colias eurytheme (assembly GCF_061535395.1). Taxonomy (NCBI): domain Eukaryota; kingdom Metazoa; phylum Arthropoda; class Insecta; order Lepidoptera; family Pieridae; genus Colias; species Colias eurytheme. The sequence continues at coordinate 8,940,893 of NC_142993.1, read as the reverse complement.
TGCCACTGAAGGCAGCGAGGACCCTGCCCCGTCAGGAGAGGCGGTGTTGGAGTAAAATCCGGAAGGCCACCCCCCGCGCCTTCCTCACCGAGGTGCGGCGCGCCTTTATAAGAACGAACGAGCGGCGGAGTCGTCCATTTTCGTCTGCTACTCGCGCGCACATTATCGCGGACCCTCTGCCCATTTATTTCTACCGTCATTTTGCTGTTCATTTTCAAATAAATGTATTTCGTTTAATTTGCTTTTAATTTGAACTATTTCCAGTACGTTTTTATTAGACTACATTTACGGCTGTATCTTCTAATTGCGTTGACATAGAAATTTGATTTTATTACTGCTTAAAGGTATAATAGACCTAAGTTTTTGATGTGAATATCAATTATTGAATACCTACATTACATTTGCGTTCATGAGTAAAGGGGTTATAAGATTAATTTTTTTTTTTATATAATGTAATAAAAAATTCATGTTTTTCGTAATTATTCCCGTATCTGTTTTATAAGATATTATTCTGTCTTCTGATTCAAATTCAATTTGAATCTGAATCAGAAGAAATAGCAATTAAAACCGCATATTCTGAAACTAGCAACTACTTGCAAGGGAATCACAACCTACAAGGTACTCCCCACGTCCTATAGCACAGACAAAGAAAAAATTGCTACAAGCAACATTTAAAGATACAACATAATAAAACAATTAGGTTTGTTCGAAGCCCTCGGTGCGCGAGTCCGACTCGCACTTGACCTTTTTTGTCCTAATTTTACTGTATTTTCTATTATTATTTACCATTGATTGAAATGATATCTAAACTTTAGCCTTGTTTTTTTATAAAAAATATATGAACTGGGATATTTCGATATTTGTGGTTAATTGCGAGAAGTGTAAAAGCAAAAGTTGTAATAAATATTTTAAATACCTACAACTTTACCATTAAACTTTATTCCGCAGTTATAGTTTTTTTAATCCCGATCTCAGATCGATCGTAAATAACTTTTCCTCTAATTTTTGTTACCTATATTCTCTTCCGTTTGAAATTGATTTCATTGTTCTATAATATTACTTTTATGTTTCAAAAGTTAATAAAAAATCATGTTGAACAATATTACTTTGTTAATTTCAAAAGTTAATATTAAATTAGTGGTCCACTTAGGTCGTGCACATGGCCCAGGGGGGGGCATGGCCCATGACCCCCATGACCCCCCCCCCTGGATCCGCGCTTGTACCGGCCGGCCGCCCGGCTATATATTTTATACCCGTGCGAAGCCGGAGCGGGCCGCTATGTTTTTATATACAACGTTCACAGTTTTTCTGTAGTGTATTTACTATTTAGTATCAGCATTGCACCCGTGCGAAGCCGGGGCGGGTCGCTAGTTAAGTTAATAAATAACAAAATCTTTTCAAATCTGTCTTTTTCTTCATAAACCTATCTTACAAAAAAATACCCAAACATTTATAGATATTTTGCCAGTTTTTCGGATAAAAAGTTTTTGTAATAGTTGGCAACATTGACGTAAGGATTCGCCATCTCGTTCGGGTATACGCCGATGTCGTCTCTAGTACATTCTCCCTCTACGGTTGAGACCTTTGGGATCGAACGCTTACCAGTGAATAATTAATTTAAACCAGGTCAGACGCCTTACCAGTGCCTTTAAGACGTTGGTTTAAAAACTAAGGCTTAATATAAGGCTTAGTACACACATTTATAGTCGTAGCTTTAATTAAAGAAAACCGATATAATATGATCACAGAGAGTTAAAAGAAAAATAAGCATGTACCTACCTGTTAAAATAAACCGAAATATTCGTTTATATCTATTACATTTATAGTATTTTTGTTACTGCAGTCAAAATTTTTATCGTATAAAATGTTTTTCCTTTGTTCTTTCAATTTTATCTACCCGAATCAGATACCACATTACACAATAAATTATTTATTGTAATACTTTGGTAGTAATTACAATAAATTTGATTAGATTTTATTCTATTTGTAAATATCGAAATTTAATAACATATTTGGAAAAGCTTGTATTTATGGATTTTATGGTTGATGAAAATTAATATGATACTCCTTAACTATGCTCATTCACATTTTACTTTATCAAAATGAAAAACAATTAGTAAGAAAGATCCACAAGTTCCAAAGATATTCCAAATAGCGCACCAACTCGGAATGCTATCTCTAATCTCACCCGAGAATATTCACCTAACAAGTTGGAAACAATTTTAATCGACCGACAACTGTTTATCTCGATATCCACGTTTATACATGCGAGAAACATAAATACGGTGCCTATCTGATAAAATCACGTGACACATCGTCCCCTGACTTCGGCCTCGTAAAAACAAGTTTTCCCATTATTTCTATGCTGACCCGACTGTCGTTTTGATAAGGGTAACGCACATAACCGATGTTGATTTCAGTTTGATTTGCCCGAACCAGATAATGGGCTTTTCATTTAGATCAGTATGTAGGGTAGGGTGATAATTATGTCGCTATTAAAATAGCACCTTTAACGTGACGTGCAGTGTAAATTAAAAGGAAATTCTGTCGCGTACGTCTGCTTCTTTCAGAGGTCAAGCATCATAAAATGGATGCTATTGCGTCTGCAAGATGTTAAAAATATTCAGTAGGTACTTATTTAATATTCATGATCTGTTTATTTATAAAACTTTTAAACCTATTTGATGATTATGCAGTTCATAAGTTAATTATTGATGTCTTTAAAAATGTTATAAATACACTTATCATAGAATGAATGCAGGGACGTTTTAACTATATTTGAAGTAGTAAGTAATTGCTTCGCAGTATCGATATAAAGTTAGCCACTCTCTAGTAGAAGTTTAAAATTCAGACTGCGTTCGAAGCGTAATCTTTTAAACAAGTTGGGGACTGAATTTGTCTTTTCGTGCCAAATATTTGAGGTCGTGCAAATGAATCTACCTACAAGAGTGCTTATGTTTGTGATTAGTATTTGAAGTGTAGGTACCTTACATAGGAATAGTGTGGTAGTATTGGCTTAGATTTATTCGTAGATACATCGGATTTGTCACTGATGATAAGACTTTTTATGTAACTTCACTTATACTTTAGAATAATACTTATTTCATAGATCAAAGGTGTTTAATAGACTCTTTATATCACTTCACTTATATTAGAATAATACTTATTTCATCAAAAGTCTTTGTTTTGAAAACAGAATGAAAAAGTTGTTCTAAATCATATATTATTCCATATTGTAGAGATTATTAATCGACATTGAAAGTGTATGAAAAACTGAATTATAGTTATATTTCTTATGTTATTCTGATCTATTTTGATAGCGTGCAAAAAATAGCTTATAATCAAGTTTTCTAAAAGTCGATTATGGAATATTAAAAAACTTATTAATATTATTAATTTGAACTTGAATATTTTACTCGTTCTCATAGACAAATCGATAGTTTATGTCTTCATTTGAGCAAATCGTGAGTGCCATTATCACTTTGCCTGCGGCAAAATGATTTCAAATGACTTCTTGGCTAAATTGGTTTTTCGTTAAAAATTGCTCATGTCAAAAATAATTTAAATTTTAATAATGTTTAGTCTCCAAATGTATTGCTATTAATTGTTTTTATGACTTCTTTAAATTTATTAAAGACATAATTCTGGTGCTTTGAATTATTATTTGTGTAGAGTTTAGTGATATCTAAATATCACCTTGAACAAGTGAAATGGTATATCTTTGCAGTAGATAGATATTCCAGATAGGAATATTTGTTTTTTAATTAGTAATTTACTTATGAATATTTAGTGAATATTAAGAAATAATTATGACCTCTATAAAATTCAGTATCTCTACATAACAAAAATCATGTTTTCAATTTTGAAACAAGTTTAAAAAATGCAACGGAAGAGAAATAAAACAAAAGCAAATAATATTCATAATGTTTATATTTTCACGTTTTCTTTTATAATATTCATCCAATTTTTTACAAAATATACAAATAAATCATAATGTAGGTAGTTATTTACAGTCTTTTGTGAACAGGTAATATTTAACAAAATTATATAATATTTTAAATGCGTATATACATAATAAGTTTTAAACTTTGGCATTTAATAATTTAATAGACTGGAACGTGGTTACACGCGTAATTTGTACTATTTACAATACTCAAACTTATAAATTACTATCGCAGTTAGGAAATCAATCCATGAAGTGTCAATGTACAAACCTAAACATAAATGCATGTCTTAATCTAGAGCTTAACATAATTATCACTGTTTCGGACTAAATACGCTTAAGCGTTGCAGTTAGTTACCTGCGTTGGAGCATACGCTACGCCCACAACTGCGCGTGCGGCGGTATTCGGTGGGGGTGCGGGTCGCGCGCGTGCACGCTCGTGGACACGGCCAGCCGGTCGGCCAGCCCGTCCGCCAGCAAGGGCGGCAGCTTGCCCGGCGGCGGGGGCGGAGGCGGCGCCGGCGCCCTCCCGGCCCCCACCGGCGACACCGACGCGTAAATGTTTACCGTCGACCGGTGGTACTGACACTTCCGCAAGTCCGGCATCGCGAACCTCAACTTTTGCCAAAACTGTCTATCGCCCCACTCGATGCACGTATTCGCTTTCAAACACAACCGTAATTCGGGATCGATGTCTCTATTCGGTAAATCACCTAACAATATTATTATCAGTCTTCTACGTCTCTCTTTTAATACTTCGTGCAACGCCGTTTTGAACTCGAATCTACACCACTCGTTATTTATAAAGTTTTTAGATAACACTATGATTGTTCGTTTGGAAGATTCAACGGCTTCTATTATTGTATCAGCCACGTAGGCCGAAGCGTTGAAGTCCCGATAATGTAGACATAAACGGAAGCTTGGATCCGTAGATTCTAATCCAGGTGCAAGCATTTGAGCTACGAAAGCTTCGTCTTTCACGCTATAACTTATGTAGGCGTCAAACAGCCTGTCTTTATCAGCTTCATCATCGAAGGCCGTGCTTTTATAGCACATGCGGAATCCGCAATGATAGTAAATCCATACTCTAAGCTCACGTCTCCAGTAAAACACGCCACATATGAGGACAGAGCTTATCACAAATACGCATAGCGATATTAGAAGTAATGGCAGGTAATCATTTATCACTTGATTCTCGATTATAGATGAAACTCCTCCAACATGGCTGGTACAAATTGTCGAATTAAAATCTGACATATGAGGTCCAACAGCATTCGTTAAATTGTCAAAAATGCATGTTATTTTATCTGCATCTTCAACTTTACCTAGGTTACTTTTAAACCAACTTCTAAATTTATGTATATATTGGCAATCGCAAGACCAAGGATTGCGTGAAAGACTTATCTCAACCAAATATGGATTCATCGTGAATTGCCACACGGCGAAGCTATAAATGTTGTTTCCCTCGAGCCGTAAAACCTCTAAATACATAAGTTCGATGAACGTTCTATTATCGATATAATGTATTTTATTGTCTTGGAGATGCAATTCACGTAAATTTTCAAGAGGCGATAATTCAAATCCTAACAACTCTTTAATATTGTTCTTTTCTAAATGCAACACAGTCAAGCGTTTTAGTCCACTAAATGTATTATTATACAACGCGTCGATGTTTGAGTTATTCGCGTACAATATTTTTAAATTTTTACGTCCAATGAAGGCGTGACTTGTTAAACTACCAAAGTTATTACCATCTAAATACAGTTCAGTAGCGTCCATAGGAATACTGCTAGGTATTTCGGCATACCCAGCGGCCGAACAGTCCACTATATTAGCCGACCACGGTTGGTCATGATAACACGTACAGTTGGATGGGCACGTCATTTCACAATCACAAGCGTCAAAATCACAACAATGACACAATGTAAAACAGTGCGTTTTATATGTACACAAAAACTGAGATGATTCCGCTTCTACGAGCGGTATATAGGTCCTTTCACGATTATATAACAATTTACAATAAATACTTTCCAAGTCCATCACTCTAGGGTGTTGTCGAAGATGATCTAGTTTATTTATACGTTGTAGCCACTCCATAGTACAGTCACACTGAAAGGGATTTCCACCAATATAAAATTCGGGCAAAGGCCTCCCCGGATCAACTGGAGTTAAGCGAAGCGCATTGAGATCCATACTAGTGATCTGATTTGCATACAAATCGACTCTCGTTAAATTGGTTTTTCCGACAAAAGTTTGGGCTTCAACTTGTGTAATTTGATTATCGTTCAGGAAAAGAAGCTCAACACTGCTGGGAATAGAGTATGTAAATATCTTCGTCATTTTGTTGAAGCTTACGTCGAGAGTTTGTAATCGTAACTCTTTATCTATGCGATAGTTATTTCCCAATTCTTTGATGTTATTGCTGTGGAGATCTAACCACTGTAGTCCCGTGGGTATAACAGAGTAATCAAACCAGTCTATTTTGTTATCTGATACGTTCAACCACAACAGAGAAGGTATATTTACGAACAGGCCTTGGATGTCTGTAAGTTGGTTCGCATCTAATCTAATCGCCTGTAAATTTTTTAATGACTCAAATGCGCTCATATCAATATGTCTCAATTTATTTCTTGCTAAATTTAGAATTTGCAAAGACGGCAAGTCTGTGAATACGTCTTTGCTAATATTTTCTAATTTATTTCCAATAAGACGTAATCCGTATACATTATGAAGACCAACAAAGCCCGATTCTTCCAGAGATGTTATCTGATTTTCGCCGAGATCGAGTGTCCTCAATAAACGCATATTTCTGAGCGCTATGGGCACTTTTTTCAAGCGGTTGCCGTTTAAATTTAGATCTTGTAATGATGATGTATTACGGAATGCTTCTGGATGCAACTCTTCGAGGCGGTTATTATCAATTGATAGTAAAGATAATACATAAAGTCCATTCAAAGCGTAGGCATCGATATGAGTAATTTTGTTGTAAGATAAAATTAAAGTGTGCAAATTATTCATTGGTGCAAATGTGTCGGCGGCAATATTCTCCAACATATTGTGTTGTATATTTAAAATCTGCAATGTGTATAAATCTTTAAAGATTTTGGGTTCAAGCTTCGTCAATCTGTTGTTAGATAAGTTTAGTAGCACCATTCTAATAAGACCGGCGAAAGTATTTTCATTTATCCAAGTGCTTGTAAGATGGTTATTTGATAAATCCAATGCTAACAATTGGTCAAGGTTAGCAAACAAAATAGGTGAAAGCACACTGATTGAATTATTCTGTAAGTATATTTCTTTTATCACTGGTCTACAATCTTTAAATAAGTCTTGTGGGAGAGCAACAATTTTATTGTTTGAGAGGTCTATAATTTGTAACTGTTTTAGGCCTGATAGGGCCTTGTCAGCAACCATTGAAATCTCGTTATCATGTATGTGTAATTCTTTTAGCCTTCGTAGGGCGTGAAAACCATTTTCTGGCATCAGCACAAAATGATTGTTTGATGCATCCAAGACTTCTATGTCCAGCGAACACGAGGCATGTGGCATTGATGCCGATGGTGGTGGTCCCTCATGATCACTAATTAAAGCTTGATGCATTGCTCTCTCTCTAAACCCCAAATCGCTGACATCCTGAAGTCTATTTGAGGAAACGTTTAAATAAACTAAATTAGTGAGAGGGCAGAATAAATTTTCAGGAAACGACCAGATGTTGTTAAAACTTAGGTCTAATTTCTCTAACTGTCGTACCGCAGTAAAACTTTCAGACGCAATCTCCAAGCTCATGGCGGCCCACTCAGTATTTTTCGTTCGTATCGTTAAATTTCGAAGATCTCTCAAGCCGGAGAGAACACCGGGTGGCCATCTTCCAATTTTACAGTTGTCCAAAATAAGCTCACGTAGTTTCACTAAATGGGCGAAACTACGATCGTCCAAAGAGCTTTTGTACATCATTTCTTCGTTGCACTCTATTCTTAGCGATGTTGTATGCTCTGTAGGAATAACACTGAAGTTTGTAGTGTCGAACTCACTATTAATCGTTCGTAACTTACACGTGAGAGATACTTCATGTGCATCATTGGGGCCTTTAAGCCACCACTGACAATCATCGGGAGCTTCATATTTCAGCGGTAATGAGCTCTGATCAGCGACATTGAGTGCCACAACAAATAGGAATGTGATTTGGCTGATGAATGAGTTCTTGAAAGACATTTCTTGAATAGCCATCGTGAACAAAATCAAACATCAAGATAGAAGAAAATCAAGAGACAGAAAGCTTAGTGTCATGTTTTTTCCGTCGGCATTCGTTTGCTGTGTCCCCTTGCCGGATGTGAAGTATCCATCAATTTATAAATCAATTCCGTTTTAATTTAATACGTAGTCCTTGTAATTGCACTGGAGCACATTTTCTTACTAGTAAGATTCACACATTCCATAAGTTTGTAACGTTCAGTATTTTCACTAAGTCCACAATAACTTCTAATACGTATTATTTGAAATAAAACTGTAAATAACTGTTCGTTTTAATCGTGGTGTAGTATTGATTGAGTTTCGACGTTATAAGACGAGTTTGATATTTTTGTTATTGAAGTACGTATTCATAATCGTGTTTTCACAAATCGCTCGCGTTAAGACACAGCGTCGAGTGGCACGACCGTTCCTCAACGCCGCGTGGAGTCAACTGAATGCTCGTAGACACCAGAGGCATTGCAGTCGTTGAGTATACGCTCCGGGGGAGAGGCGCGGGGTGAGGGTGGGATGAGCCGAGTGGTGGCGAGCGTTCACGAGAACTTATGACAGTAAATTATTTTTTACTGAGCTTTGAGAGATCGGCTGTGCGAAACCGCGCTTTGAATGAACGTAGGCATCAGCTGCTAGAAGCGGTGACGGAAAGTGTTAAAAATTTAGTACAGCTTTCAAAATTTTGTCGTGATTTTTAATTATAATAAAGACCTAATAACATAAGTTAACTTTTATGGTATGCAACCAATTTACTCGTGTTTTGTATGTTAAAACTATTAAAATTGTACAGAATATATTTAGGTAAAAGGTTACATTGTGTATTTGATTCTTCGAAAAATAGGTTAACAGTATCAACAGGGTATATTTTAATGGATTTATTTTATTATCTTGTATAGAATGCTATTTGAATAAAAGTAATGCGAATAATCTAAAAAGCGAAGTATCTAAGTAATATTATTTTACAAATACATTGGAATATTTTAATCGTCCATTCCTTAACTTAAAAAACTCTCAAACGTGACGTTTTAAGTAATAAGATTGTGAATAAATCCTGTAAAGCATTTCATTTCCATTAGACATTTTAAAAGGAATCCAAACGAATTATAACAGATGCACGGCACCATGAAAGTAACAATGGACCTAACGCTTTTAGCTCAAGGAAAGTGAGATTAAAAATCAACCCTTTTATACTATAAATGGCGAAATTAAAAAGCAACTATGGTATAAAAGTATTAAAGGCTTAAGGTAACAAAAGATCTGTTCACGGTCTACGGACCACACTGGCAGCCAGGAAATCATTTTAATCCTTTTAGTTAAGTTGACTATGAAGACAGATTTTACTCGGCATCCGTGTTTTTCTAACTTCTTATTTGATATAAGGCTTTCAACTGTGTCAATAAGGATTTGGTATTAACCTTCCTTTGAGCTTATATTGAGCACTGTAAAAACATAATATAAATCCTAAAATAAGCATGTTTTATAAAAAAAACTTTTTCTCTAAAATAAAAAATGGCCGAGATATTCGCCCTCAAAGATTGATGATAAAACCTAACCTAACCCTTTCCCTATCTCCTCATGTCTTTTTTATATTGTCTCAGACACTGCCTTAGCTCCGGCTTTTTACATACACTCTAGGGGTAGGGCAGACAAGACCACGTGGAATTCGGGGTTGACAGCTTCGGTTCTGTGGCAAGTCTTATGATAATGCAATGCTTATTTTAGCGTAACGTTTTTTAGCTAGATTCGGACTTTCGCAGCTTAATATTGAATACATAATATTCCATCATTGAAAAAATTTACATTTTATAATCCGTCATGTATCTTGGTAATTATCAAGTTTAGAGAAAAGTTGCCCCAACAAAACATGCTTTTATTAGCGTAATCTTTACGATAAAACAATAATAAATAGGTGTTATAATGATACCAACTCCATCAAAAATTTTCTAAGTCCTGCGCCCCCTTTGCTTTAGGTATTTTTTTCCAGTTCCACATTGACAGCCGCCAGCATCTTAAAGTATTTTATTTAATGTGATTAAATTTATTACCAAAATAATAGCAAGCAAAAAAGTCAACAACCAAAACATAGTATGTCATTGCACTAGCATAGGGTAAAAGTGGGATAGATGCCCCACTTTTTGAAATAGCCTCATAATTTAAAAAACATGAATCTTATACGAACACTTTGTATGAATATAGCTAGGTTAATTATCTGTTTTGAATTACTATATATATTTTTAATCCTATCATTTATAGATAATGTGTAATAAATATTTTTGTAGAACACCTTTTTTGAGGATAGATGCCTACCTAGTTGGATAGTTGCCCCACCATGAAAATACTAAGGAGGATAGATGCCTGCAGAGTGGGATAGATGCCTGGCATACTCTATAAACGCGAAATCTAATAAAATTAATATGATAAACCAGCAAATGTCAAGTTCACATAGTTGTTCTGTTGTCCAAGAATATACTTGCGCTCGCACTCCTTCTTTTCTTTTGTATTTTCGTGGCGTGGTTCTCCTACAATCAGTATAAGGGCAGATCATTAATAAGTAAGTAAACATAACAAAAAAAAAGCAAATTAAACGAGTAAAATCGGTTAACATAGAGAAAACCTCTGACGCAATCAGGTAAAGCTATAAACAGTACCTGTGATTATCGATACTAACATGTACATATGTATTGAGGGATAGATGCCCTTAGAGGCCCCTAAGGGCATCTATCCCTCGAAAAAAAAGGGGCAACTATCCTTTTTGATAAGGATAGCTGCCCCAGTAGTTTTTTTATTAAATAAAAACAAAAGAGCCACTATTTTCACTTAGATTTGTACTTAATGAACCAGTGTATAGACATAATAAGAAATATAGTGAAATTTATTAATACTTATAAAGTTATGCAAAGGCAAATATCAACCTTTTTAAATTTTAACGTGTTCGTGAAGTTCGCCGCCGATATTATAACACGCACTAGCGAAACACGTCTTCACCAAACAACAGCTCATGCGTACACGAGGTGCGGGGTGATAGGAGCTCCTATTTAAATCATTAATTCGTAGTCAGGACTCTGGGAAGTGAGGTTTTTTGAAAATGGGGCATCTATCCTAGTGCGGCATCTATCCCACTTTTACCCTAATATTATGGCCTTAAGTATTTATTATCTATTAAACATATAATATCTGAAATGCTTGGTTCGATACAGTAGGTATACTATGTTTGTGTTATCAATTTAAAACCAGTTACAAGTCCAAAAGTAGATAACATACATATTACTGTATTAATTTGTTTTATTAGATATCGATAATATTATAATGACAATGAGCGTGAATTTTATACATATTATCACTCAATTATACATAAAAATATATTTTATACGAAATTAATATCTACAGATGAAATTTTGTGAACATTCTTTTTTAGTAGAGAAACCTATAAAAATTAGTATACTTAATTAGAAAAAAAAAACAGATTTCTGTTTTATTAATATGGTATGTTATCACACTTTATAGTGTGTTTAGTTTATATTGGTCTTTTTTAAATTACAGCGGATTCTAAAAACTCTATTTAAATAGACTATTTTTAATTTTTTAAATTATTATTGTGATAGTTATGTTAATTTGAAAGGGGTATCATTTGCCAGGGTTTTAAACTAAAATTTTAATATTTCTTACAGATCTGTGATTAAATAATTAAACCTGCTGCTTACCTAAACCATAATATAAGTTTTCAATTACCTATTTTTAAATTTTCAATAATGTAGAGTCAAGTAATGCTAGGTAACATTGCGAGACCTATAAATAAAACCATGAATAAAATCTTTATAATTTTAATTTTAATAGATAATTCTTACATAAAAATATTTTTTATCCTCATAGTCATTAATATATTACTTTTATAATATAGCAATTTGAAAATATTCAACCTGAACAGCTACAATTCGAAAATTGTTAACAATATTATTTTGCTAAATTTCTCTAGAACGATTGTTCTTGATTTAAGTCGTTCCAAAGCACATTTATTACACCGACTTAAGTGTTAAAGCTATTACGTTGAAGTGTTTTACTTATCATACTGTCAGCTGTAAAAATGAAAAATGATGGATATTTTCCTCGACTCTGTCTTGAGGCTATCTTTACTCTATTATAGGTAGGTATATTGCAATCCGATGAGTGATAAATATATTATATTGTCTTGTTAAATTGAATGTTGATTTTATCCATATTCTTGCTTTTTTCGTATTCAAATCAATCAATTTTGGATTTGTTTTTATTTTCAGATGTGTATTAATCGATTTTAAACAACCTGTTGATATTTTTTTAACAATTATTGTGTATGAATTAATATTTTCACCGACTCTATAACATAAGGATCCACTATTTCATGATGCGAATCTACATTTTCGTAAAATTAAAGATACAATTTTGACAAGACGTTTTGTAAGACGAAAATTCGAATATAAAATATTAAACGCAATCTCAGTATCGAAGCATGTTTCTCAATTCCCAGTAATATATACTCAAAAAAGAATAACATAGTAGTATATCATATAATATTAATAGACACTTAAAAGGAAGCTGGGTAAAATATATTCACCCCATGTGTTTCAAAGGCGATACAAACGGGATAACATGCGAAAACTTGTTTGCATAGAAATTACATTTTACTATGTTAAGATAAACTATACATAGATTCACGGTAAAATATTGACGTAATACGCTCTATCTAAAACTAGCTGTGCCTCGCGGTTTTACCAGCATTGCTAAGTTCCTCTAGTGATAATATATAGCATATAGCTTTCTTCAATAAATGGGCTATCTAACACTGAAATAATTTTTCAAATCGGACGCGTAGTTCCTGAGATGCGCGAGTTCAAACAAACTCTTCAGCTTTATAATATTAGTATAGATATAATTTCCCACACATAAATAAACGTAATCCTTAATTTTTTGAAAGGAAGGAAACGCACAAATATGCTTCCGTCTCAGCCTTTATTAATGTGTTGACAGTCACAGCCACCAAATTATATTTTTGGCTATAACAATAACCGAAACCGACGAAGGGTAAATACGCCATTCAGAATTCCACATTTTCACAAAACCGTATAAAATCACAAAATATGAACCGTGAATCACTAAATTAATATCCTTGAAATCCAATAATCGCAATTAACTTCTAGCAATATATCTGTCTCTGTCGCGCTTTCGAAATTTTTGTATTATCTTCTCGGATCTGGAATTTTTTTAAGGTTATGTGACAGGGGTTGGCTAGCAATATTTCACAAGTTCACCCACGCTCAGGTAGCCAACATTATCACTATAGGCGTTGTTCATAGTTTAAAAAGGTGGCTAAAAAATGTTCGGAAGGATGGGAGTCGCTGACGTAAATATTTATATTTTTATTATTTTTTAGTTCCCATCGCTTTTGTTTACAGCGTCTGTTGTATTAAAAACAAGCCAAGAATATTTTTATATTAGTTTTTTATAGGGAAAATTAAATCAGTGATGACGTAATTTTCTCTATATTACCTACGAATGTTTGTGCCATGAAAATTTATCTTTCCATGCAGGCGAAGTTGCAGGCAATAGCTAGTAACAAAATAACTTTATATCTAACAACACACATACAACTTTTTTCTGCACAGTTAATTTTATAAATTCTATTGTATTTCATTCAATGTAGATATCATCTCCATGTAAAATTAAAAAATTTAATTGAATAAAAGCTACTACTTACTAATGTTGTCAAGATTACCTCAGAATCTCCTCCACACGTTTAACCTAAAAAAAAAAAAAACAAATCATCTCCACAGATTTCTCTAGCCGATATTTCATCCTATGGCCCGATAAAAAACTAGCGGCTCAGTCGTAGAGTCTCAGAAAAAAGCAGCGAACAAAAATATTAATCTCGGAAAAGATAAAGAGCTATTTTGTTGGCGATCCTTTCTGCGATACGCGCGCTTTTGTGCCAATTATAAAACGATATTCATTTTTTATTGACAGCCAGCGATAGGTGGGAATTTGTGAACAGAAACAAAGTTTTATTTATATTGATCTGGAGTTAGGTGATTTTTGGCGTTTTGGTTCTTTTTGGTATTGAATTTCGTGGATGCTGGGAATCAAGATCATTCAGTAGTACTAATGTTATAAAATTGAAAGTTTGTGACGATGGATGCATGTGAGTAGGTTTGTATGCTTGTTACTCTTTCACGTGAAAACCACAAAGCAAATTTTGATGTGACTTGGTAGTACATAGTAATAATATAAGCTACATTATGGATTATATATCAGAAAAACGCATAATTACCTACTTGCTTTTGCCTATGGGTCTGGCCGGAGGTGAAACCGCGCAGCACAGCTTGTATTATATTGTAAAATATAGTCTGTTAATGTATTCTATGACATCATGAGAATAAAAATAATAATGGAAAAATATCTAATTATGCATCTAAGGTTTACAAATATTTGAATCAAGTTTATAATGCGTAAAGAGAGGCATTCATCTCGCCTTGTCACATTAAGGACGTTACTTATAAAAAAGGGTAAGGGTAAGAAAACGGATGGGTCATTTAATTTGAAGCTCATCACCAAAGCTGATTAAAATCAACAGGATCTGAAAATGGTTGTCAGGGACGATAAAATATTATACTCTTAGTGATATCGCATAGACATCAGTTTGGAAATGTTTGGTTTGACAAAAAAAAAGTTTTACTTTTTAGATTTTTCATTGTACAAAATATAATATTTTTGTCAGAATAATGACATGATAATACACGTGGTGCTTACTTCTTTGTATCTTTCAATTATATTTATTCGTTTTAATACCTATTTATTCAATTCTCTACATTATTATGATTGACACATTTACAGAACAATTGAAGAAAATGTCACATTCCGATTATCAAGTGTAAAATCGAACGTAAAGTCACAACGAACATTAAAAGTAAAACACAATAATATTGAAACGTTAACGAGATTCCTTTAAAAAACTGTTAAAATAAGTAAATAATTGGAAGGATACTTAAGGCTATATCACGACGAGGCAATTATTTAGCCTTCACTCTAACTCTTTACTAATAGGCACACCAACCTTTTCAACAAGCCGCGGGTAGGGTAAGGTTGGTTCTACATTGGAGTATTTAATATTATATTTCTGGTTCATATATTATTTTGTGTATTGAGAAATAGATAAGTGATAATTGTTTGAATTTATTTTATTATTATGTAATACGGACGGGAGACGGGGAGGCTTAATTACCGTTGTTAATATTATACCTGAATTGATTATTTTCTCATTAAATAAATGCCGGGGCAAGTTTAAATTTTGCGTTAAAATGCCGATGTTTAATGTGTATATTATTGAAAAAATGCACGATATTCGTTTATTTTTAACCCATTGAGCCACGAACGGCCCGATCGGTCCACGACACAATAGATTTTCTATTGTGTCTGTGATTCCGGGGCCTGAGTTATTAATAGGAGTTTAATTTCAATGGTTATCATAAGTTTTCTGCAACAACAACAAACAAGGGGACAAAATAACCATACAAATTTAAGCATTAATATTTTAATTAATTTTCCAGAATGTTCCAGTATGAACTAACCCTTACCGTTCACCGCATGGTTCCTCCACCGGCTTGGTGTAGGCAAATTATACTAGTCTCAGCGGGACACAAGCGTTTGACGCGATATATCGAATTTCTCTCAGTCACTAAACGATTTATCGATATTTATAAACGACTCTTAACTGTATTCTATTTTGTAGAATAAATGATGGGTAATTGAATTGTTGTTATGCATTTTATGTCGTATGTCGTATGGTTGTTTAGGAAGTCTGATTTAGTCAAATAGTAGTTTGTAGATGCATGTTTGTTTGTTAAAAATTCATACCAAATAAGTGCTGAATAAATTTATAAGGAACTAGCGGTACATATTTCGCAATAAAAGGTAGCCTATTTTCTTTCTCAGGGTCTAAAGATTATCTGTGCCAAATTTCATCAAAATCGGTCCAGTAGTTTTGCGTGAAAACCTGTGGTGAAAACCATACATACCTACATACATAATTACAAACCTTTCCTCTTTATAATATTAGTATAGATAACTTGAATCGACTAATTATTTTTATTCTTCTCGCTCTCCACGATCACGGGTTTTATGAACATAAATGAATATTATTTATGCAGTCTTTTAAAACAACTAAAACATTGGATAGGCGTCATTATCAAAACTTAGCATCAATAACAAGATCAATTACGTACAATTTTCTTCCATTAAAACTGACCACAACTCAACTGAAGATGAAGGTGATATAGATGTTCTAAACTGGTCAGAAAATTGAACTTCTGACCAACTCAAATAACGTAGAACTTGCGGCATCCCGTCAGACATTGATCCCAATAGCTAATTTGTTCTTTGACTTTGTTTGAAACTTGTTAAAATTACTAAAGGCAGGTAAATGGCTGAAATCAATCTTGCGTGAGATCCCGTTTGAGATAGAGACTTCAGCCGACAGATTTAATTAGCATTACGAGATTATGGATTCCCAAATTTGAATGTCCAGTTTTTGAATTTGTTCTTAGAAAGGGCTGCACCTATTTGGATTAATGAAGTGAATGGTGGTAGAAATGCAAATAGTGTTTCTTTTTGATTAAGTATGTGACGTTTAAATTATAATTTATTGCGCAGTAATAATTAAAAATGGTAGGTATAGGTGATGTGTTACGATAACATTTTGTTGATAATGTTGAACGTCTCTACAAAGTCACTTTCTTTCCGTCTATTCAAAGGTCGTTTTTACCCGCCTGCATTATACTTGTCAAATACACACTCTATACAAGCCTATATGATATCACAATTTTTGGCTAATTTTGCGAAAATTGCCAAAAACACCACCCATCTATAGCGCGCCGTGCCAGGCTCGGTTATTCTAGCTGGCATACTGGGTAATTTGCCAGCGAACTCTGCCAAATACTACTTTTACTAATCCAGCTTTGTCCCTGTCTGTGTCCGGGCATAAATCTTCGTACGGTATCCCATCCTGTTTTCGACAAATCGGTTGATTTCTGAGTATTTTATTAGCTTAGCTATTTAATTATCTATGTATTTAACAAGAAATAAAATTAATTTCTATGTTTTCTTTATTTCGGAGATTATTATGTATAATTTAAGTACAATTATTATGTATAATTTAAGCACTGTGTAAATGAAATTTTTTTGATAATAACTGCTAATATTTCTATCGTAGAATAATGTTCAAATTATAATACATTTTATTTGAATTGTGTCATATAATGAAAGAAACCTGTTGATGACAAAATATTTTAAATTAAAGTTTTGTGAAATCATTCCTAATTCAAAGAAAAACTGCAATCGTGTGTGAAGACTTGGAATTAGATAGACGAAAAATTAATCACAGGATCTACGTCAGAGATAATAATATTATTGACGGTTAGGGCTTGTAGTCATGAGCGTTTGTAAATGTAGTGTAACATCTATTAAAATAATTATGAATTCGTAATTTACGTTATTTATTCTTAGTTAAAAGTTTTGTAAAATCCAAAATTATTTTATAATACAGAATTCTGAATATTTATCATCGCAATAATTTTACGTAGCCTATTTAATTATTCTAGCATTACAATGACAATAAAAAAGTTTTATTATTAAATATTTTATTGTGAGCTTTTAAGTTTAACGTCTCTGTGTGTGTATGTATCAAGCCTATATCTTTCACCACGCACTGTGTGCACTTCGCCTAATACTTTGGACATGTGCTGTGTGTACTCAGCCTTGGTATTAAAAGCGACGCGGACGGCCATCTCAGTGTGTACTGATTCATACACTTATTACTAGCTTTATAAATTAAGTAAGTAAGAAACTTCGCAGACATTTTCGCTTTTCTCTCATTGACAAATCGTTGACTTTTATTCCTCTTTATTGGAACCTTTTTAATGGTGAGTAAAAAATATTAAAGGGCAATACTCCTAAGAATCGAGAATTTCTATAATAATGTTTAGAGTTCACTGAATGCGTGAAATTGTCTTGGAGATTTTGAGAGAATTTGATTGATTAAGATTCTAAAGAAACCCTTGGCTGACAATAAAATTATAAGTAATTCAATTATTCAAACTTGCCAGTTCGTCATAGGGTCATTATTTCATATTCGTTTAACTTTATTTAAAAATTTTAAATATACTATATGCATAATAATGGAGAAGGTAATGTAGGTTGAATTATTATGTCAATAAATAAAAAAAAATATCATTGAAATACGTATCGATCCAACAATATACAGTATATTATGTACTTAACTTCTTAATATGCGTATTGAGAACATGAAATTATGAACACGAACTTATTAGAAATTCAAGAATATTCTGTACTTAACATTTACAAAGAACTTTTTTTTTATCACTTTTAATTGATAAGGCCGCCTAATTAACTATACTGTTTTTTGTTTTGTATATTAGCAATAAGTTTTCTATGTATAGTTTTATTAAAGAGTAAATAAATAAATAAAGAATTTCAAAAATAAAACCTTATATAAACACAACTTATATAAGACACATTCATATTATACACACACCCTAACCAAAAGGCAGTCTTGTTATGAATGACCAAGGAACTTGCGGTCAAGTGTATAGTGACCACACGGTTATACTAACCACTGCATGTAATTAGATGAGCGCTGTTTACCGGCTACTTTAACTACCGTGTCCTGTGATGCTATATTGGTATAATGGGGTATAAAGTTGGGCTTATATTATATTATGTTATGTGTGCAACAGTTTTGATAATAAGTTTGGCTAAGAGAATGAAGTAGATAAAATAAATAGCCTTTTATTTTGTACAAAAATTTTTTTGTGCAATATTATTATGCCAATGAGAATGTATGAGGATTAAAAAGCTTGTAGCATCTTTCTATGACAATTTTACCATTTCATAACCTATTATTATATAATTCAGGTGGATTTGTTAAATTATTCTTCAACGATATGACTACACTCTTTATCTCAATATATAACACTTAATTCTGTATAAAATTTGCAACTCTACATAAAACTGGGATATATTAACACATGATTCATTGTATTCATAAACCAACAGAAATTTAAACAGTCGTTAAATACGATACAGATCTTTCTAATTTTCTTAATGTTTCAAGAGATCGGTATCTGGAGTTAGCGAGCTATATGGAAGTTATTTCAAACGATATTAACAGAGACTTCTTGATAAATTGATAACATCTCAAGTTGTAAAATATTAATGTACCTATATAAAATAGTGTAAGAGGTCGGTCATATAAAATTCAATTATGTTAATGTGTTAAATTGCGTGATATTGGAGTTTTTTATTGATCTAATGTTGCTGCTGTGTGTTTTTATACTGCGGTAATTATTCAATCATATTCGATTTGTCTATAAATAGACGATAGAAGATTTTGGTTTAACATTGAACGAAAATCTGATTCGTGTTTCCGTAAATAATAAAGTGTGTGCACATTTTGTCCCTATTCACAAATAACTTCATTTTCCTGGTGTGGTACAGTCCGTACAGTGGCTTAGTCATGTCAGTGACTCAATTTGTAAAATCCAACACAATTATATGATTATGCAATGCGTATCAGCAGTATTTAGTTACAACTTACAAATAGTTGTAATAAGTTTCTATCTACAAATATTATAACCATGCATACAATATAATATAATATTATACATTATAAACTAACGAAATCAAGGTTTAATTTTACAATTACATCCACATGATCAATAAGCCATTGACTAAAATCTCAACACACTAATTAACAACTTTAATTATGTCCAATACAATTGTGTCCAAAACTAGGTCCAACCTACCGCTAGCGTAGGACACGTCTTAATTAACTGAGAGGCAAGTTATCTAGCTACCGAAGAAAATATTTCATCAATCATATGGCAATTGATTGATAATGTTACGTGAATTACTGATTGAGCTGCCAGATCATCTCGATTTATTTACATGTGTTTGTGTAACTTGTTGGTGGTCAACGGTAAAATGTTTTGTTGTTGGAATGGTGTGGAGTCGCTTGAATGTTAGGATAATTATTATTTTGATTAGTAAATAAATGTGTTGTTTTTTGCTGATTATAATTGTGTCTTGGAAAATAAGAGAATGTAGAAATACCTGTGAAATAATAGTTTCAGATTTTTTTAAAGCTTTGGCGAATACATTTAACTTTATATTGTTTTGAATTACTGCCAACTTTTATATTTTGTTTAAACTTTAAACACACAATAAATGTACCACAAATTATACTTTAATTATTTTAAGATTCAGTATTAATTACAATGGCTCTGTATTAATTACAATGGCCAAATAATATACAACTTAATTAAAGTGATTGATAATTAAATTTTATGAAAACGCAATTGACAACAGCCTAAAATTGTATTACCTACGATATTACAAATTTCTCATTTCTTTTTTCTAATAAAAAATATGTACTAACGCCGGCTCCATAGATCCCATTGTTCCAATAAAAGATAGACTAACGAACCGTCCGGTGTGATTGAAAATCATCGAGTGTCCTAGTCGGAAGCCACAATAAATCATACACCAGTAGTCCATACGTCAATAAAGTCGATTTAGCGATAACTCGGACACGATCACAGATTATAAATAGTAGCTGTTATGGGATTGTATCTTCAAGTATTTTTTTTAATTGATGTACTACCACAAATACTCCCGTCTCGTATAAGATCATCTTCAAGATGAACTATTTACTTATAGCCCGTAAGTGAACGGACGATCTTCCTGAAGTAAAACGAGAATTATAACATTGAGATAATATTAATATGGAGACGACACCGCCTACATCACTTATGTTCCACTCAACATACGTCATGTGACGTATGTTGAGCGGTATTTTTTTAATGGTTTTAAAGTGAAACGCATCAAACATGCCTTCGTGTGTGTTACGATATTGCACAAATAATACAAATAATACGGAAAAGTGCAAAGGAATAACTTTCATCGTTAAGTACCTAACTAGATAATAATTTTTAAAACTTAGTTAGAGCAAAAAAATGGCGCACAGATTTTGTTCGTGGTGTCTCCTCCATACGTAGTAATATATCTCAATGAATTATAAGGACATTTTTTAAGGATGCTTATTGTTTAGGGATATTTGTTTAACGTCTTACATATATTTTTGGTACGCTTGATTCTAAAATATTTGTCAAAAAGACTTATCCAGCTCCTTTGAGATGTCATGATCAGAGAGAGTTGATGTTTACAATGTCAAATAAGGTTTTAATCACATTACAAGTTTACTAGTCCACCGGTAATTAAGTCCGAATTCCTCTTTAATACGTCCATTACTCTCTTCAACATAATAATATCTATTACCGTCTCGAGTAGATCGAATGAAAGTATTTTGATTGGTTATATGACCTTAAAGAGCTATAGCTGTCAGTTAAACGATACTCGATACGTTTAATAAGTATCGGCCGCATTTCGCCAAAGAAATTCACAATAGAACGCCGGCACATTAGTACGAGTGTAATAAATCTAACAATTACTTAATTAGATTCTCGATAACCAGCAGGTGTAATCAACAATCACGATCGACGTCCGGACATCGATTCGATACAAATTTGACCATTTAGACACACCTCGTTGAGTCAAGGACTCCGAGTACAATAAAAGAAAAAAACGAAACAAATTAACTGATTGAACCTGTTCTACGGACCCCTAAAGAGCGGTTTGATCTTACGCTCAGCTGTAATAAACAATACAAAGCGCCGATACGGGATGTTTTGGAAGGCATAAAATATTTTTATTCGATGAGATACGATGGTCGCTCTTTAAATTGATGTTAGGCCGTAAAACGCTGTCCTGGAGTGCGAAATCTCAGAACAGACTTGTTACTTTATTGTAATATCTTTATTACAAGGGATATTTCTTATAATAATATACGAAGTGGTTTGATTTAGTGCTCTTATAACGCTCGCATTTTATATCGCTTGGTAAGTTTAAACTAAAATGGTGCTATGAGATTGAAAATGCTTCTTCACTTGTTTGTAGTTCTTTCTTAAAATAATTTTGTGTGTTTGTATTATTACGTATTAAATCATTTTAATATATTTTCGTAAATGACTTTTGAATGATAAATTATTGATATTGTCAAGTAATTAGTTGTTATAGACTGCTCACAATTAATTTTCGAACAATACAGAATATTATCGATAATTAAACGATTAGTCTCCATTTTTTGCAGAAAAACCAATGAATATGAACTACCACCTACAAAAAAATAAATTACGTATGTAAGAAATGTACCGAATTCCATTAAAGTGATATGTATGGCAACAAATTGGTAGTCATTATAAGATTCTTTCGGCACGGTGGCTCAATATTCATTTTGTTTGTCAGTGGGGGTTCGGCTGCAATCGGAAATACGATTAATCATGTTACAGCTATGTCATCTAGCTAATAATGGATGTTCAAGGTTTCTGATAAGTACTGACGATGGTATGGTATACTCCTTACTGCGTAATAGTTTATCAAAGGTAATCAGGTCGATAGCAGGACCTATACCTATGTACTAAAGTTTTATAGGGGGAAGTTAGTTTTTAATGTTGGTAACGAATAAGCTCAAAAGCTTTTGATTAATTTCATCTTTCACTAGCAGTAAGCTGAGTTATTTCTGAGTGATAATGTCTATAATATCTGATTATTGTTTTAATAGTGGCTAATTCTAGTTATTTACTTTAGTTTTCAATTTTTTGTAATAAGATCTATTAAGGCTAAAGAAAAACATAATGTGAAGTCATATCCATAGCAAACAAAGACAAATAATTTCCTCTTGAATTAAATTGTGCCAATAATAATAATAAATATAAAATGTATAAGCATAATATAGAGCGCGATTACAAGAATTTAGGTACGTCAGTTTACAAATATAAAAATTAATAAAACCAAATTCATTAACTATAACAAACATTCATTCATATTGTACTATTCCCAGTATATTACCTATAGTTCTATATTTCTCAGTACTACATTGATTTATTGAAATAAATGAAACATGTAATTTATGCTATCAATTTATTCATTTCGTTATTCGATTTAATGTTCTGTACGAGAAAAATGAATCAGAATTTAAATTAATCATTATTATAGGTTAAGCTTGCTAAATCGATAATAATACTATAATACGATTTGTGTCTGATTTCAGATTGTTCCTGTTGTTTTCATATTATTAATGATTGAATCCTGCTCGAATGCGCTGTCATTATTGAGTTAATTTTTAGCTCATTGATATACAAAAAGTGTTTTAAATTTTGCTATGCTTTGTTACTTTTTTGTCCGAATACGTTATTGGGTCATTCGAAATTGGCTAATTCAATTTCGGTTCGGTTAGATAGTTACTTTATTCTTTTTCATCACTTAAATACTGATGCTGTGTATGTAGAGTCGATAAATGCTAATTAGGAATATGGAATACTTACTTAAATATTTACATTTTAGTTTTGATCATGTGAATAATCAATTAAATATTAATATTAATATTCATTTTTAATGATATTTATTGAAAATATAGCAGGAGACGAATTTAATTTCAAACAATAATTGTACAAGTTTTATCTTTTTGCTTCTGATTATTTTGAACAAATCCCCAATTAATAGGATTAGTTACAGCGCTCTTTTGTTCAGAGAATATTTCAATTTTCACTTAATTTGGGAGTTTGTTATTACAAGTTTATACAAATTTCTTTGAAATTGGAGATTACTAATAGTACTTGTGTATCAATGTTAAGCTATAATTTAATCGTGTTAACAAATAATAAATAGTTTTGTGAAACATACATAATAAATATAACTATTTCAGATAATATTATGATAATACCTATAAAATATTTATTTCATTACTCATCTCAATCGTAGATATTTAAAAGAATGCGTGATTCAAAAGACTATTCATTTAACGCATGCATGTTTATACATTCAAGGCCTTACAGTAAAGATTATCTACATTTTCAATGTAACATACAGCTCAATTTAAAACTGTATCACATACATTTACTATCAAGACATTTGCATACGTTTTTAACCTTTAAAAGGGTGGTCCGATGTAAAACGATTCGCTTATAATAAACCACGCGTACCAGGGTAACATGAGTAGAGGTTAATCAAAGAAAGGTATATTGTGTGTGCTGCAAGTTTATTGTGTGCTCGTATGACGGTAGCAATTACTCAGTTGTGTATGATTTGTTACTGTTGGTACGGGTCTCTTGGATTTGTTTTGATTGTAAATTATAGAAGCCTTCTTGTTAGTAGATACATACCAAAATTTTTTATAAGTAAATTATTAAACTACATTTCCCAAAAACAATTACATAACTATGAAGTCTCTATCTTGTTTTTTCTTTATTATTTACTACATGTTATCTGTTTACAATCCCCAAAAAATGTAACTTTGAAGTCTATGAAAATAATTTGACAATCATTGTAGTTATAAGCACGCTATTTATAGACTTACCTACTTTGCATACCTTCTTAAAAAATTTAAGCAGGTAAACATAAAACAAATATATACTTATCAAATATCAATATCAATATTATCGAGCTCTAATCATTTGACACTAGGGCTCATATTTGGTATAAATTTCACATATTTTGGATAGACAATAATGCAATCAAAATAAAATATAACAACATACACTTTATATTACATACTTATTTACATTTCAATATGGTCAGGAACGTATATCGAAGTTCCGTATAGTTTCAGGTTTCATTTAAAATTAATCTAAACGCTTGCAGCACAGTTTAAACTTACGATACAGTTCTTCAGACAATATTATGTACCTCTTGAATGCAAATTTCAACCTTCACATAAAAAAAAATATTATGTTGATAATGAGAAATTTTTAGTATGTCGAAACAAAAAAGGAGCTAGGGTGCCGGCCATGCGTGTCAGAAGTGAAACCTATTAGGCAAGATTCAAAGATACTAAAATCGTCGCCTTACTCCATGACGTGACGGTATGCCATGACGCGACCTTGAAATTTTACTCTTAACACGCCAGAAGTTTCGCTTCAAAAGTGTTAATTTATTCTCACTATGCAATTGAATGAGACTGAAACCGAGAATAAAACTAAATATCAAAGTAAAATTGTACATAGATGGTAAGGGACTTACAAGATTAGAAGTCCGAATGCTTTGACCTTTAAGGTACTTATAAGCTCTTTATTGAAGGCTTTCACACTTCGTAAACTCCGCAGACAGTGAATAGATTTAAGTTTATTATACGATATATTGATTTATAGGTTTTCACTTTGTTTAAAATGCAATTTCAAACTTATTAGCTTTGCTAGTGCTTCAATGATAAATGAAGCCCCATTTGTTGAAGTATGAGAGACGATGGTTAAGACAATTTGTCTAAAAAAATCGAAGCAGTGAATAGATGAAAAGTGATGTTGTTATATAAATATCAGTACTTAACATGAAAGTTTTATCAGCAAATTTTGAACTGAAACTTCTTTATAGACCGGGAGATACTGACACAAAATTTCGAGTCATTTGTAACAGGATGGCGGTTCTACAGGGGTCTTAGTACGCAATGACAAAAAGAAAAATGATGGTGTGAACGCTGGTACCAGTGGGTTAGTCGCGTGGGCGTTAGTCGAACTCGTCGGAAAAATAGCGAAAGTCAAACGATTTGTAACACAAAAATTTTAGAATTTACCGATAGCCCATAAAAAAGAAGTAGGCGGTAGTGTCATGCCATACTTTTCCGGTATGACTTACAGCCCGCCATACCGACGCGAATGTGTTGATTTAAAAAAAAACAATTATTCAACCATTTGTACCAAGCTAACTTTTGCACAGGTAACCATCGTCGTGCAGCCATTTACGAAAATCGCCATGCCATACTTTTCGGACGATTCCAAATGGTCACCATACCGCCGAAAATCTGCAAAAAATTTTTATTTCGCCTATCTTTTTGTACCAGTATTGCATTTGGCTTTTTGGAGAGTATTTGATAAAATGTGACCATTATTATGTTTGCCATACTTCTAGTAGGGGGAAAAAGTGCTGTCATACTTGAAAAATAAATTTATTATTAATTTATATAAGTGAAGATTTCCAACACCTAGATCTTTGAAATTTTGTATTTATATTCGTTGATCCTCAAACTTACAGGAAAAATAAGTGCCATACTGTTACAAATCGTTTGACTTTCGCTATTTTCCGACGAGTTCGACTAACGCCCACGCGACTAAGCCGCCGGTACCAGCGTTCACACCATCATTTTTCTTTTTGTCATTGCGTACTAAGAACCCTGTAGAACCGCCATCCTGTTACAAATGACTCGAAATTTTGTGTCAGTATCTCCCGGTCTATTAGGCGCGGTGAGAGTAAAATGACAAGGTGGCTCCATGGCAATACCGTCACGTAATTCAGTAAGGCGACGAATTTGGCATCTTCAAATCTTGCAAAAGAAGTTTCACTTCTGACACGTGTGCTCAGCACACACGCTCTTTTTATACATTTTTTATTCCATTAATATCTTTCAATGTAATAATATGTAATTGGGTACCTACCTCGTTCTATCGTATCTCGTAATATAAATATTTTGACAATATTTTTCTTCACATTTTAATTACTCTTGAAACAATAAAGACAAAAAGGGCTATTAAGAACGCTTTACACTACATTTTATCCTCATTTCCAATGAATATTACAAGTAATACAAAATGCACTGAAATACCACAGACCACGCATTGAGATAATATTACTACGTATTAATATTATCTCAATGAGACCACGTTGTAATTTAAACCAAAGTATTGGAGTGTAAAGAGGAATGATTAATGTTTAAATAAGTCCATTTCGCAAATGTTAATGCGTTAAGCTCTTGTAATTACGTGTGTTATAATTAATGCAAGTCATGTATTTTCTAGGTCTTATGTGAGCTAGCTAACGTTTGATAGATGTGTGTTTAAGTGAATAGTAATATCATATTATATTAAACTAAAATCATTTGAAAAAGAGAGAGAATTCACATACGTACGTTTTAATTGTCACTGCAATTAATAATAAAGTGTAGAAATTCGACTAAAACTTATTCTATTTTTGGTATTTTGTTCCTAACGTTGAGAAGCACTCTTTATAACCGATATTTCCATACAAATCAAAACTGCAAGTTAATTTCCTCTAACTAGGGTTACCAGGGGCGCATGATCCTACAGATCTTCCATTACCACACGAGCATGCATGAAAACTGCACCTATACATAATGACCAAATGGGTTCAAATAAGCAATTTCCTTCCCACTATCGTATAAGCGTGAGCGCTAACCGCGACCAAATCCGAGCCATGATATTCAAATTTGTGCCCGTGAGAAGAAAAAAAAGCAAATTATAGTCAATCTTTGGTATATCCTTATAGAGATCCTCGAGTTATGGGGAATTCAAACAGCGTAGCAAACGATTGCATATTACAGACCAATCTAATGGCTATGTGGAATGATTTTCGCTTTGGTTGCGATATGAGCCGTGGGTTTATCTAAATAAGGTGGTTATTACACAATACAAAGGTATATTGACTTTGTGTCCATTGGTTTTTCAACACAATGAGTTTCGATTGGTAAATGTTTAGGTAAAAGGTCAAACACGGGTCGGTACGCGCTTTGAATGCTTAGTGACTTACCAAAGTCCAGATCCCTTTTCGTTTAAATGTGAAATGATTTTAAAGAGCAACACATTGTTAGAAAAGTGTAGCAGTTGAAATCGATTAAAGAAACGTAAAGGCTGTGCAGAAAATATCTAAAGGTAAATAGGTATACCTAACATACTACTATACTTTTGATAAACTGCAAAATGTTATGTTTTTTAATAAATAATTCAATGCCTATTGGCTTATTAGAGTGTATTCTTGAAATCAATACATCAGATAGCCAAATATTACAATTATGACGTCACAGATTTGTCTTGCAGTTATTATTTGCCTCTTGGTGTCTTAAATTTTGTGAGCTGTTTAGACATTGACTTTGAGATACGAAAAGATAATTAAAAAGAATATAGGTATTATTCAGGGTATAATTTGCTTATATTGACGAGACAGTTTGCGTTTATTTTTATCCCTTTTAATTGATGAAGAATGAAAAAATAAAAATGATGTAACTGCGTTCCAAGCAACTAAGCCAATATAGTTAATTGAGACAGTTGCAATCTTTCATTGCCTTGATTAATTAATGGCTTAAATCAGAAACGTAAATTGCTTTTAAATGAAACAGATGTACGAAGATGCTTCTTTAACATTTATAATGGAATATTGTTTTGCTTAGACTCTTATGAAACATAAGCTGTGCCCCACGGTTTTGCACGCATTGCTCCGTTCCTATTAGTATTAGCATAATATATCCTTTATTTTAGCCCTCCTCGAGAGATG
The DNA here is from genome assembly GCF_061535395.1 of Colias eurytheme. Lineage (NCBI taxonomy): Eukaryota > Metazoa > Arthropoda > Insecta > Lepidoptera > Pieridae > Colias > Colias eurytheme. The sequence continues at coordinate 8,912,278 of NC_142993.1, read as the reverse complement.
AAACAATTATTTTTCAAATTGGACCCGTGGTTCTTGAGATTAGCGTATTCAAGCAAGCAAACAAAATATTTTCAGCTGCATAATATTAATATAGATTTATTCAGTGCTTATTATATTAATCTCTATTATAATATAATAAGCAATAAATTAATTAATTCTTCACATATAATTCAAACCAATAATAAATACAAATTTTGTATAGATAAATAACAATCAATCCACTTATCAAACAAACGACAATTACACTAAAAACAGACGAGCACAATTAGTTTTCCCAAATAAAAATGTTGGTCGGCGAAAAACTTTAATAAAAACCCTTACATAAAATGAAAGTGGCTTCCGCGCCATTTAAATCTCAACTTGATTTTAGCGTCTCGAGTTTTACGGGATTTTTATGAGATCATCAACACACGGTACGCTTGGCTCGAGTTTCGTCAAACTGTTTCCTTGAATAAACCTTTTCGCCTAAATTTATACGCTTATGACGCTCTTTGAGCATGATATTTTGTAGATTCTAGAATGTTAGATAATTTGATTTTGTAGTTTTGTTGCATAGAAAGGAAAAAGGATGGTATACAATTTAACAAAACATATAAATATACTTCTTTACAGACATATTATTATTCAAAGTACAATTTCTATCAAGCCTTTAACTTCTAAAAAAAAGCTTATTTGACGTCACCTTCCATAGTAAAGCTATTAGTGTAGCTTATGCATTTTCTCTATACTATATAATAATATGTTTTCATTCCTCCATCAAATATTATTTAGAAACTAAAGTTCCTAATCCTTTGTGCGTTGATGAAGAATTATTATGATTATTACAAGATCTGTCAGTTGTAACACCTTTAACCAGTACACGGAACTAATAAACAACTCAGAGCTCCAAAATATGCTATAATGCTCTCTATTTCTTAAAACAGAGTAACTAAAAACCATTCATCATCATAGCTGCCCATTAAAAGTCAATCAAGTGTTACAATTTCATACCATTAAAACGTTATTGCTCTATACGAAACAAGCATTGAATCTTGTTACAATTCAGCCGAGTACACATGCACCATAGGCTGTAACATGACTATAATTTAACGTCAGTGGCTTGCTTTGAAACCAAGCTACAATTTAAAGGCCCCAGTACATAATGGTGTGTGATGGGCTATGCCATACAATGCACAACTGTAGGCCACGATTGGTGATCACACAATGGCGCATAGCTCATAGCTGCGCAAACTACTTGCGATGGACGTGGAAGTAAGAATTAGAATAAAATATCACAAGCACGCAATAAAAACTCACTATGCCGCAATGGGCCATTGTGGCCACGGGCAACGATACGTCCCGATACAACATTTGAAATAGGCCCGAAAAACCGACAAAATCCCCATTGCGCGCCACGACTGAAAAAAAATAATTGTATGCCATGATATACCATTACCATTAATTACCCAATAGCGATTGTCTGCAGAGGGCCAGCATACGCCATTGTGTACTGGGGCCTTAAGAGCCATGCAATAAGGAGCATTGTCTGTCTCCAACTTCCCGCATACGAACTAAGCTTTATGTAGGCTTTATCTAATTCAGTGTTCAGTGCAGTATAGGGGCATATTTTATACGAGCTATTTTGTATAAAATGTCATAATATTGTTGAGCGTTTAAAAAACGATGAACAGTATAGAGATTAATAATTCTTTATTCTGTTGACATATTAAAGGCAGCATTCTCGCGATATAATGTTTTATATCGTATGAATATTAAAAAAAATACGTGAGGCACTCGGGGACTGCCGCCGTAAAGCTATTGCATGCTATGCCTTCAAGCCACACCTCCGTGCCCGTCGGAGTGGGGTGCGTGAGGAATTTTCGTTACGGAATTTCTGGATTCGGTCCCCGCGCTCAAGGCCCGCGATAGAAGCTATGCAATAGCTTAAAAATTATCTAGTTTTTGATTGTGAGAAATACAGTGGATTTTTTTTGCTAATATATTGCAGAATTCTGCACTATATAATATGCTGAACTGCAGGCTTACTCTCGAGTTGTCGCGGAAGAATTCCAACAATTACCCGCGGCCCCATCATTAAAGCGGCTCGACGGAACACAGTGGGGTTTTAGTCGGTAAGAATCCGACATAACCCACGGCTCCTTCCCCGGGGGCCGTGGGTATCTTTGGAAGATTTCCCCACTATAAAAAAAAAAAAAAAAAAAAAAAAAAAAAAAAAAAAAGGCTTACTCTCGAGTTTAATTCCAATGTCGATACATCGGAATTTTAACATTTCGTACTCTTGAGATCAACGCTAGCGCCACATTGGTTTCAAATTGCGTATTTCTTATGAGAACTAAGTGGGATTGGGATCGGGCTATGCCGTGCGCTAAATGCTACTCTTGAGTTTATTTGACAGCGGTCTATTGAGATCTGATATGTATAAGCTGTATGAAATTAAAATCCAAACCAAATCGTACATAGATATAATTCAACTATTCCACTATAATCTATAAAGATATTATCTGCAAACTGGGCTAAACAGTGTAATTATCTATAAATACACATTCACACAATTACCATACTAGATAATATAAAGTGAAATCTAAACCAAAGAGCAAAGGGCATCAACAGATTCGCACCAAATTCAGGCCTCACTATAACCATGATTTGTGATTATTAAGGCAATCATTTCAACGCGAGACCAAGTATACTGTTATTATATTTTAACGACTTGAATCAAATTTGTATTCTAATGGGCAAAGGAAATTTGTATCACCCACTAAAGGATACATGTGTTATAAGGTTGAATCTCGCGTGGATCTTGATAAGTGGTAAGTAAATGATGAAACGAAATTGATACGTGATTGTACTAACATTTGCATGTAATTTTGATACAATTTTCGCTTTTATTGTGCCGCTTGTAATTACACTTTCTCGGTTCTAGAATTGAAAACAGACATGTGTTTTGGTTAGATGTTTATCACTACGTATTTTTATCAGTATTGCATAAAATTGCAAACTAATTGAATTAATAACGCTCCAAATGGAAAAACAAAATCGATTACCTATCAATTGGCATTGTTAATTGAATACCACATACATTAAAGTAATTACAGCAAAAACAATCTACCCATAGACTGATGGCGAACAATCGGGAACACGTATCCCACAAACGAATTAAACAATCGATTTAATCACTTACTTGATTACGAAATTAATGTCGGAGCGATACACCGCAGAACATTTAATGCCTCTGCATCCACCACAAACAACTATGGGTACCGCATACCCTACAACGTATAATGCTGGGTGCACACTGATTCAACAAAGATTATCTGGTACTAGGTGTGCTCTGCGCTTTCACCCGTATTGCTCCGCTCCTGTTAGTCTTAGCGTGATAGCCTATAGCCTTCCTTGATAAATGGGCTATCTAACACCGAAAGAATTTTTCAAATCGGACCAGTAATTCCTGAGATTAGCGCGTGCAAACAAACAAACAGACTTCAGCTTTATAATATTAGTATAGATTCAACGTTAACCATAACGAAGTTGATACAGCTTAAACACTTTTATTACTATAGTGTATGTTGGTTTCTATGGTGTAACAAATGTGGGAGTCGTTAACGTGAAAATGGTCTGTAGGCCTTCCGAGCTGATGTGCACCTGGCTTAATATAACTAGGTGATTAATAACAAAGCTTGCGGTATACATAGATCTTTAATATCGTGGCTATAAACTTATTTTATGGTAGCCAATATTATCATTTATAGATAGTGTGGAAATGTATCGAGATGATTTCACAGAACACAAACTAGTAAACTGAGAGCAATAAATATTCATTGAATATTGGCTATTAATTTCATTAGTAGATAAATACTTAAATCTTTTTAGATAGGCATATCAGTTGAAAATTGTATAAACGAAATTAACTTTATTTATATACTTTGCATTTTATTAACTTAATAAACATTTCAACGTTTTTCAAACAAGATAACCGATGAAGGTTATATCCATATTCAGTAATCATTACTATTATAAAAAGGTTATGTCAAAGCGAGGATCAACCAAATCCATATCTTTGTATACAAAGCGTTCAACAAACTAATACATAAAATATACATGCGTGCTAGCTTTGCATTCAAAGTAACTATTTGTGCGGATTTTGTAGGCAATTTTTAACGTTCGTTACGGGCATTTTCAGGGAGGGAATTCGGAATGTTTCACTGATATGTACGAACCAATCAAAAGCACAAAGCCGCACTTAACGAATACATAAAACCCAAACAGGATTACAGAAATCGGTTGAAATATACAACAAAATTGAAATGTTTACAAATATTGCGTGGATTATTGATAACGTTTTAGTTCTAACTTGTCATGCATGCTTATTGCAAAGCGAAATAAATGCTTAATAGTATAACAAAACGATACTGAACCCCTGTTGTTCGTTTGTATTTGCAAATGACGACTTTATTGTTGATTAAATGCCCTTTATTTTAAGACAAATAAAACACTTCTACAATTTTTTTATAATAACTTCCAATTGAACGTTCAACTTCCTTGTCGTAGATTCCTTTAAAACACATTTTAGCTATAGCTGTTTATTTATTTATTTATTTAATAGCAAGTAATTAACAGGTTTTACCCCAAAGCATTATGCTGTCGCTTTCTCATGCAAAATAAAACAAATAAAAAAGCCAGACAAATTAAACGTAAAACATCAAAATATTAAATCCTCTTCCTGTTTACTTCATTCAGCTTCCCGAATTACCTCGCAGGTACAAATTAAGATAAAATCCGCAACAAATAACATCAGCCCAACAAAATAATTTAAATTAATGGAAGCGCATTCTCACTAACGCTCGGCTTAAGCCTGTCTTAAAACGAAGTTACAAATTAAACCTGACATTTCAATTACATTCTTGTACAACTATAGTAGAACCATTCGTAAGATCTAGAAAGATATATTTTGGGGAATATTGAACTAGCAATCACAATAAATTGGAAGTGGAAGGGTATTTTAGTTCACTCCTGAAGCTAAAGGATTAGTTCTTTTGCCAGTGTTACCTTATTTTGAATACCGGTCAAAATGCATGTTTTTACTCAAATACAAGTGCACTCTATCTATTACTCTATCAAGCGGTTATTTTGTATTAATCCATAGTTACTCTACATAGTATAAAACAATGTCCTTTAATATTTATTTATTATTTATTTATTTATTTATTTATTAGGTTTAAGACAAAGCCGGTGAAGCCGTGTGCGGAAAGCTAGTATTTTATAAAACAGTGATTCAAGAATTGTACCACTGTTTTGTTTGTACATTTTGAAGAACCGATTGTATAAGTATTCTATGTTTTTAATTCGGTTTAATTACAAGGTTTAGTGCGTAGTAAAAAAAGTTACTACAGCTGTTGATTAAATGCCCTTTATTGGGCGACCCATTAATAAAAATGTATAATTAAACACTTTTACATTCTTCCTTACAACATGACTGTTTCCTGAATTTAATATTTCTTATTATTATCTTTGTACAATGTAAAACACTAATGACAAAAGATTAAAAGTCAAAAATCGATATCTACGAATTTTGATCTTTTGTTATATCTACAATGGAAGACGAAAGCGAAAACGCTAAAAGCGTAAAACCCGGGACAAGTGGCTAGCATACAATATTAATGTGTTTTTCAAATTATGTAGATTTATTAAACAAAACAGAAATGTGACCAAATGATATGACTCAACCATTAATTTGTGAACAACATCAAAAACGGAAACAAAGGAATTTTAATGACCTTTTATCTGTAGATATGCATTTCAATAATTATGACTGAACACGGAATTTCCCTTATTCAGTATGTGGATTGCGTGCACTTTTAGATAAGTGGTAACATTCTTTCTCGATCAAAAATTTAGATTCTTGGATAATAAATATATTATGTGCTTAATATCTGTTAATGTTTAATGTTTGTCTTTAATTTCTAAATTGTTATACTCACGTAAAATCAAGCACAAGGAAATCATAATATGTGTAATGTGATATAGGTACTTATACTTAATAAATAAGACCTATTTTATAGTTGTTTAATACTATGATATCGAATTTACGTAATACCGTAACTTTATTTTATGGAGATTAATGTCATCCCACTAATATATCCTCCAATGAATTCATTACAAATGATTAAACCGTCATCAGAGAAAATAGGTACAATTTATTTGGCTTCAGTTATTTCAGTCGCATTTTAAATAAAGAGTGAAGTCGCTTTTCCATTTAATTTTGTTTACGATTGCTTTCAATTAATGAGAGTAAAAATAATTTTTAAATGCGGTTAGCGTTGCTTTTATGCTGTACAAAATAAACGTTTTAACAATTCAATTTATATGGTTAGAGAGTGTGAAATTTTAAAATAACACCATTACTAGCTTTCTTTTGAATTTGTGATTTGGTCAAAAAATATGAAGCACTAGCTTTCCGCCCGCGGCTATGCTTGCGTTTTCATAGAAAAACCCGCATAGCTCCCGTTCCCGTGGGATTTCCGGGATAAAACCTACCCTATGTGTTAATCCAAGTTACCCTCTATATGTGTGCTAAATTTCATTGTAATCGGTTCAGTAGTATTTGCGTGAAAGAGTAACAAACACACACGCATCCTCACAAACTTTCGCTATAATATTATAGTTGAGCCAATTTAATAGGCAACATTTGACGTCTATCAATTTTATCTTCATAGGGTGGTAACCTGCTTAAAAACATCGATTAAAGCGAATTAATCGATACGGACTTGAAACAATTGTCAATCGAACTTGAAACACATGTCAATAATTTATGATGATTTTTATTCCCAAGTAACCAATGCATTCGATTCTAGATGTCAGATTTCGATTTTTAGAGTAACGTCTCTGGTATTTATAAAGAAAAAAGGTTTATTGACACAAAATTGTAGCGACGTCAGTTCTTTAAATAAGAAAATGTTTATTATGTTTAGAATGGTTTATCAGTAAAATCAAATCTTAAAATTAGTTGCATCGGTCATTATTATTATAAATATGTAATCGTAATTGAAAAAAGTTAAGCAAATGTGCAGTTCTAACAAAACGAAATATCATGTTATTCTATGTCGTCGTTACTAGGTTACGTTGTTGAATTTTGTTGAACTGTCAAATGTTGCCTATTAAAATGGCTCTACTATAGTAGGATTTTTCTTCCGCGCTTTTCTTTTCAATTCCCAGTTTAATCGACCGACTTTTCGACGTATATCTGTCAAAAGTTATAACACAAGAACAATAGCTCTTGTGAAATGGAAGTAGAGAAATCTATTTTTAATTTCTGGCGGGCTCATGATAACAAAGCGGTTTGAGCGACAAAATGTCTCTCTATGTTCAAAGCGTAAGCTTTTTTTAAATCCAAAGACACTGCTAGTCATCTGGAAAACTGCCAGTGGAATGGTTTCTTCAAGTAATTTGTGCTTTGAGTTTCATATGCAGAGCAATGACTAAAATGTCACAAACAAAAATCTAGTTGCTTGAAAAAAAAAAATTGGTTCTATTAGATCGCTGCCTTAATATAGGTAGAGCCGTAAAATCGTTAAGTCATAGGTTCATTTCCCGGCTAAATAAAACGAAAGAGTGACACATAACAACAAAAGAAGGCTGAGAAGACATAAACATAATTAAAAACAATAAAACACACCTTGCAACTCTAACAAATTCATAGACTTTATTCGAATAAAAGATTTTAAAGATACAATCTTAATTATGCATATAATCTATCATAAAATCTCAAATCAGTAGTCACTAACTCGTTATCATAGAATATAGCAGCTGTATATTTTAATTAATATATGAATACATATAGTTCTTAATATCCAGTAGTGTATTATTTAATCTCAAAGTTTTAATCAAACGAAATATTTGAATCGATAAAATAAATCTGAGCTATTCATTGTGGGCTCGATTCTTTTATCAGATATTAAAGTGCGAGATTCGTGGATATATAATTTTTGTTTTTATTGCTTATGTCAAAATATAACGTTGATTAGTTTTCAAATTGATTTAAAACAAATGATGCGAGTTTTTATGAATGTAACTTGTTTATAGTTTGTAAGATTTATGATTTCTGTGGGAATCTTATTTCTACTAAAAGTTTGTATTACGAAAAACTTAGCATCTCTACTGTTTGTAGATAATATGCTTTAGTAATAGTGCTATGTATAATAATATATACAGAATAATTTCAAAACAAAATCACATCTAGTATAAAATTTCGACGAGAAATCATGCCCTTATAAAATATAACTTATTTATATAAAGTTATTTTAGAATTTAGCAATACTAATTGTTTCTTCTCCAACTTGGAAATAATTCGATTAATAATTATTCAAATTAGTAAGGTTTAGTTTCATAATTAAGAAATAACTATAGCAGAAGGATGTTAGACCAATTAAATTTAATTAAGATACTCCTGTAAAATTGAGGTCAAAACCTTGTAACTACGAATAATATTTTGTTAAGGAGACTTTATCCAATAAGCGGGTTTCCACAGAGCGAGCAGCCTCGCGAAGCAGCTGGGTTGGTGTGGACGCGGTGGCTCGACCAAGTAAAGCGCGTGTGCAGTCATTAAATAATAATTCATTAATTCATAGAACCATAGTATATGTCCTTGTTAGTAACAATGTGTTATAACTGTGTTAGTAAAGTACATAATATTTTTAATTTAATTCATATTAGGTATTATTTCCAGTGATCAATAGTTACAACACCTTATCGTTATTTAAATTAGTATTTTTCAATATATAAAATTTTTAACGCAGTCCATATACATAAAAATAACACTTTAACATATTATAATACCTAAATAAGAATAAGAATTAGAACTTTTAGAAAGTTTCATATATCGGCGAGTCAACTTTTTGTTACTGTTGTGAATAATATCTTCCTCGGGCGTCTGGTTACGTCCATGCTCGCGCAGCCCGCAGGAATTGCTTCGCGAGGCTGCTCGCTCTGTAGAGACCCGCCTAACGACAAATCTGTTATTTTATAATCTCTACAAAATCCACTTATTAAAGATGGACACATAATTCTCCAAACGCTACATTAACAAGCGAAACCGCCTGACATTACTTTGCAATAATTTGTAGAGAGCGTTATCGCAAAGGGCAATCTGCCCATTTAGTTCCAACTCCTAGTACCAACTTGCAATATAAACTATTCCTCCAGACCTAATAAATGTGCTACATTCATTATACGTAAGGAATATTAAGCATAAATTGTATGAAGTATTTGATTAATTTGCTTTTTGTTTAATATTAGCGGATTATTTTCGCATAAACATTGTAGAGTTATTTGATATCAGTGTGATAATAAAGAAAAAATTTCATAATCGAGTTAAAATAATAAAATAAAACGTTTAGTAATAATATCATGAAAATTGTTTTCGTAATATATTTTTTGTGTCGCTTTTAGGTGGCATTAGGCTTTAACTACCGATAGAGTTTTAAAGACTAATCAAATGCTGTATCTAATCATTCGCATACTATAATCATGAAAGTTGCATGAAAGTTTGTAAGAGTATAATATGGATATGTCATTCATTTATGCGACAACCACAGAACGGATTTTGATGATACTTGGCAGGGATGTTACTTACGTACCAGAATAACACATAAGCTATAGAAATACTTGATTTTGCTTTCGGCTGAAACCTTGCGGCACAGCTAGTTCAAACATAAATGAGATAGATCTCACGGTCGTTAAGAAAAAAGACAATTAGACTGTATATAATTCGACGTGGCATGTTAAATACAAATGATGTATAGGCAAACGCCCATCACTCCGTCGTAATTATCACATAGCTTAATGTAATAATCTCAAAGCTTTGATGAGTTCATTGCGAAGCATTTTCTGAGCCATTAATTAGAGGTTTTGTAATCAATGTTAGAGTATACTAGCATAATTTAACAATAAATGTTTCCTTTGCGTATTTCGAGTGCATTAATATCTAATTTAGATAGTATCATTTGGGAGAATACAACTAATTTGTATGATGCGGTTTGTGAGCCGTGAGGCTGAGACAAGAAAGTGCAGGCAATGCCATTGAATTTACATTTATTATGTAAGTGGATAGTGACTTCTGACCCAGAGTGTGATGTTCAAAAACAATGCCTTTTTATATTGTCTGTATTCGTGTTAAGTTTTTTACAAAATAATGTTTATTCGTTGTTTGGTTCGCACATTATTATATGTATGCTGACATCTTTTAAAAATATTTTTGCGATGTTATTTAGAAAAGTGTCATAAAAAAACTGTAATATATTTTATTAAAGTGTATAATAAATAGATTATATGAAAAATAGCCCCGTTATTATTACTAAAATCAACTCTATTTTATTAACTGGAGTCACCTATAATTTAAGCTTCATAACAAACGTAATAAATGCCTAAAACCAAGTTCTACTATCATTAAAGAACATTTATCTCAGACTGTTGTTTAGAGCATGTTTAAAAATTACATTTTAAACTACCGTTCGTGATAATGTTGCATTAGACGTAGATGTTTTAATTATTACTGTTAGAATAATGCCTTTCTGTGGCTCGTAGTTTTTTTCTGGGCTGGAGATTTATGAGTCAGACGATTTGATAGAAAGCTCTATGGACCTACTCACACGAGTGATCGTATTGAATAGATTTTTCAAAGAATGTATGTATTGTTTCATGTGTTTAAACTTTACATGTGTTAGTTAATACTACTACACCCAGTAAGGTGTGGTAGTATTTGGCATTGCTTCATGACGATTTTCACTGTAACCGATAGCAAAAAATTTTTCATAGATCAGTCCTATGGTAAGCAAATGATGTATGCCCATTGTACGTCCTGCTGCCTGCTTGTGTTCGCTGCAAAAAGAAAATAAAAGAACATTAAATACTGACTCTTTTTTTTAAAGGAATTGTCTAATACAGACGCGGGAGCCGTTAAATGTGGTGATGAAATTGAAATTAGTAACACATAATTTCCATTTACCTTCATTATTAGTAATAAAAGTTAACCAGTTTTAGTTTATTGTACATTTTCAAAACAGTCTCTCATTTTTCGAACTTGGGCCTCCTTGATCTATTCTTCTACAAACAAACCATTAGACCAAGCAAGCAGTCTGAATACATATAGTGTATAGATAATACATAGTCACATCCAAAACTACCATACCATTTAAAGGTCACGCTGCTAGAAACACACTAATTCATAAGGCCAGGGCACGATACAACGCCATGCACCTTGTTATATAGCAGTACTTGATTAGTATTCAAAGTAATTATAGCTTTTGAATTATATCGCGCCTCGGATGCGCGGACGGCGGTAACAAGACAACATAATGATATGAACCGCCCTTTGTCTGGTTTCGCCACCTGCCCAAACAATAGGGATGGGAAAGGTAACATAATTGGATATCGATAAATATTTATAGCGACCAAAATCGAATGATGGATAAAACATAATGTACTGGTTCTAACAAGGAGCTACTGAAAATCAGCGCTGCAAATAGAGCTTTGTAGTTATTGACTGTTTTAACACCACGCTATAACTTGTTAAAATAAAAATGTAATTCAAACTGAAATATTATTTACATAATATGCCTTTTCTTAAAATATCAATTTTGAATCGCCAAATCATACAATAATTAGATTAGCTAGAAAAGAAAAAAATCTGTAGTTGGTATGAGCGATTTAAGTGTTAATGTTATAATATGTATCGGTTGAATGGATATAGATTGTGTAATAGTTTGTCGAGCTATCCACTATATTATCTCAGTGATATACTTTAAGAATTTTAATTTAAGATTATCTTATTATTCGTTAAAATATATAAAATGTCAAGAGAGTTAGTAATATATCCAAATCAGTTGCCTTGTCATGCATAATTAGATAAAGATCTGAATATTAGAAATTAATTCAGGATTTTATTCAAATGTACACTCTTGTTTTTTAAGGAAATTCAAAAACATTTTTTTATCAAAATTAATGTTAGGTACATTATGATAAAGATTTAATAAGATTCTGTTTTGTCAACGTTTTGTATAATGTAACTATGATAACATGTTATTTTTAATTTTGGCATTTTAAAATAATTGCTTCTAACTCTATCACAAACATCTCTCATGTTAATTCTCGAATATTCTCTACAGCCGTTCACATTTTTACATAACATTTTGGAGAATTTTCTATGATAACAATCTTCCAAGAATGATTCAAGAAATATTTTGCAACACACTTGCTAATTAGCATAAACTATTAAATCTATCGATAAAAAGCATCGATAAGCGTGATACGAGGTCGACATCCTTATAATGGAGCCTTGTTAACGGCTCTTAGTCACTCGACCACAGTAAAGAGTCGAAACGAGACTCTTAATACAGACTGCAAAGGTGTGATTTCTACTGCCGGAAAGTGTTAAGTAATTATTAAATCGGTTTCCTTTGCGATAAAACTTGCCCATGATAATTGTGTTTTTAACTTGTCGCCGGAATGCTAATTGCAGTGGCTTTTTATATGGGATGTTTACGATTGCAGAGCAGGCTTTGAGATACAGGAGTAGTTATTTTTATTTTTGTATGAATTGAGCTTTAAATATAGCTTTCAAAAGTAATTGTTAAAAGCTTTAATTGAGAAAAATAGGCAGTCATCAAGACGTTGTTGTTTTGTAGACAATTTGGTTATAGGACATCAAACAACTAAATTCTAGATAGCAAAGAATTGGGATTCCTACAACAATACTTAAACATATTCTGTATGTTGTTTGTCTGCAAAAGAATGTTTTAAATATTCAGGTTATGCGGCAAACTTTTAAATGATTAAAATAATTTTTTGAATGATCAAGATCGTAATAAATAAATTAAACGTTTGTTTTGTTTGTCTTTTCAAATTTGACAACACATTTCAAACTTGTGAATTAAACAAGTCAAACATCGATACACTATAAAGGAACTAAATATTGTAATCAGTGCCACAACAATAAATTATTACCTCATATATTTCTATCAAGCGTAGGAATAAGCCACAAATTAGCCATCATATCATTTATGCCGTATTTATTCTTTATTCCGCGGGAATATATTACGTCTAAATCACCAAAAGTACCTTTACCGGGAGGTTATATCGCCTTTCTTTGTACAGGATTTATTGCTTTTTCATGAGTTTTATTTACTTTTATAGACGCTTGACTTCGTACAAGTCTAGCTATAAATAATGTGGGACTGGACATAGTATAGAATACCGTTTTCCTTATTATGTCGTTGGATATAAATTAAGGAGATTTATACGGCTATTTAATAAATACGGTGCTACTTAAATTTTAGTTAGACGCTATAAAATTTATTCGTATGTTCTAAATTGTGCATTTAGTTTACGATTCAATTAAATATTTGTGGTGAAAATGTTTTAATCAGATACGCTCATCGAAATTAATATTTTATTTAATGTGTTTTTCGGACTATCAGCAAGATATCTTTAATGAATAAACATTCTTAAATATTTACAATCTGTAGCGAAATATTTAATTAACAAAATATCTTGAATTAATTATTTGCGTCATATTCGTCATTCTTTATCACTTCATTACAATATTCGATAAACCAATCGGTTACCATTTTATATGTTATTGGCAAACTGGATCATTTTTGTTTTTATTGTAAGAAATGATGTAATACCCACTATTTTTTGGAATTTAGAATCAATAGAAGTTTACATCTTATTTAAACTTTAAAACTACGCAACGGATTTTGATGCAGTTGTTTTAATTGATAGAGTGATTCAAGAGGAAGGTTTTATTATGCAATTTATTAGGTCTTAGACAAAACGAATATGGAACATGTATCGCGGGCGAAGCCGGGGCGGACCGCTAGTCTCCAATAAATTTGATAAAGTTTTGACCGTTCACAAATCTAAAACAATTCCAAATTCCAGTAACACCACACTGGATTGTTCATTAAATAAACCGGGGACACGCAAACGCTATTATTTTAAAATTGGACGGTTAATTAATAGGGTACGAGGCTATTGTAGGATTTATTGTTTTACAACGCGTTTTTAACTATAAAATCCTTAATTGGAGCCCACTTTACGCTCTGCGGACGTCCAATTTATAAGTGAACGTGGATCTTGTAGTTACAAATAAATATGGCCGCGGTTTATAACAATGATTATGCATTTATTACTATAATTGAAAGGAGTAGAGATAATAAATAATTGCTTGGATTTATGACCTCATGATAAATGTTAGTATATATTATATAAATATTGCAATTAATACGTTAATATGAAACTAGTATTTTAATGTTCATCTTTGAATTTAATTTGAAATTATTATTGCATAGGTACTATTTTTATTTAAACACTCGTATACCATAAATTAAAGTGAGCAACCTTAAGCCTTGTACCCACTTGAGCATGCTCAGGCGAATGAGCGGCTCGGCCAAATGAGCCGCTCATTCGCCTGAGCATGCTCAAGTGGATACAAGGCTTTAGCTATTCCCAAAACAGGTGAATGTTTATACCACTACAATAAAAACTACTAAGGCTATCTTCTTTATGTTATTGCTCGAATGCAGGTCAAAATTAACAAGCCGTAAGTCAGATAATTTAAAAATTGTGGGTCCGGTCAAATAAATGTTTACGGACCCTTTATTAGATTTTATTGACCATCTTTTGAACTGGATACGTCGGCTTTTTATAAGAAAAATTATTACAGCTAATCAGTGGGGTAACGTTAAATATTTTTATTACATTTCATTAGAAGAAGCTCATTGATTAAAACGCGTATTTATTAATAATACCTACCTAATTATGTTGGGAGCATTTTTATTACATTGAGGCAATAAGATTTATATTTGAAAGAAAGAATATTAAAGAGATGTTATTTATAAATAGAAACATAGAATACATTTCGACAAAAACCTACAATTGTCTCACGGGACAAATATAATTTGTAAGCTCAAAGACGGCTTTGAGTCACAGAATTTCGCTTTCAAACATAATATACAAAGAGCATAAATCACTCGTAAAGTAAGTACATTGTTTTAGAAAAACGTAAACGAGAGGAAAAGTCCCGGTGCAATTTACGCTAGGGACGTTTTGTTAGCTAAAAGTGAAATCTGTTATAAGTATTGTTTCGTTTATTCTTCGTAAATATAAAATGGTGTCAATGCGGAGGATCTAGTGTACCATAAAGTGACTGTAAACATTGTTTGTAAAACAATTCAGGGTCTAGCAAACAAAAGTTTCCACGAAATTCGTCGCTACCCTTTCGGCTTCCTTAAATTGTTATGTCGGTTATAAGCAGCGCGTGTGACTTATATTACTGAAGTTAACTGTGCTAAGATTCGTGGTGACGGTTGTTAGAGCAATTCGCAATGTTTGCGAAATACCACAGATTTAATTTCTTTAGGTACAAATTAAGGTTTATATGTTAGTACACTGTACACATAAAATACTTTTCCTCTACAAATGAATGTTCACGAGCAATCATAGTTTAGAATAAAAATAAAGTCTGGTATTATTCATATTTTTAAATTGTTTTTATCATACCGATCCGTTTATTGTTGGATTTGAAGCAATTTCATCTATAAAAATTATTAGGCTTTGATGTTAAATAACTATGTAGATTGAAATTTTACTCGGAAAGTTTATAATCCAATTAAAAGTCAGAAAATAGTATTTACTTAAATCATGTAATGAATATAAACTTACTAACTACTTGAATATAAAGTACTATTAATATGTGAAAAGTTAACAATTGAATTTTTCTTAAAGTTTTACGACCAATTTTATCCGAAAAATAATCATTAAAAGCGAAAATCGATATATTAATATACAATTCGATAATTTATTGTCAATTAAATAAAAAAAAATTAAAAAACGCACTCACAAAAAATTACACAGTTACTCAATTTCTATATCTATTAACACAGGACACAAATCGGCTTAATCCTTTTATCATTCCCGAGTTTTGGATTTGTCATAAATCCATGTTAGTAATTAATTATAATACCGACTGTAAAACGCTTTCCGATTATGAACGTAAAAGCTAATTCGACTCGTAATAAATCTGAGACTTGTTAATTACCATTCGAAAGTAAAGGCTTTTCCTTTGTTACAAGTTAGGAAGCTTCAAAGATATTTGCTTATTGAGTTAATAATTATCAATACAAGCTTATGTCTCCGTTTCGTTTAGTTCGGTGAAATTTTAACGGTAATGATATTGACGTTTGGGTGTTTGTTTGTTTGTATGTAGATGTAATTATAATTATTGTGTTAACATATTGTATTATGTGTATCAATATAATTTAGATTGTTATGTAGTCAAAATTGCATTTTTAATATTATGTCAGGCAGATTCATTTGTCTCGTATTTTTAATAAACTAACTTTTTTTCAAAAACGGAATTTAACTATTTTTATTTTTAATGTACTACCACAGTTAATGTATAGTTAGTTAATGTACTACTACAATGTTTCTCATATTATATTTAGGCAGAATTTGATATTATAGTTTATGACCTACCAAGGCGAGGGTGATTCGTTAATTCACTTCATTATATCATAAAATCATAATAAATTTACTTCCGAGCTTCCTTTACAACGCTGTTATTAGAACAATAACGTATAAAAAGAGTAATATAAAATAAACGAGGATTAACTCTGAAATTTTCAAAGAGAAATTATTAGGACAATTTCGCTAAGGACATTAAAACTTACCTGTGTAAAGATGGACGGAGTAATGAAGATAATTTTGTTCATCCATTGCCCATTTGTAAGCAGGCTGCAAAACGTAACTTTCTGAATAAAATTCGAGTTAAAATGCTTTCGATTTAAGGATTATCTATCTAATCAAAGTTTATCCGCGTCTGAATTTGTTTTCTTCGCTTAGGGTCGTTTTGAGAATTACGCAGTTAGATTTGTAATGGCTATGGGAATTATATTTATTTAATTCTTTAAATATTGGAAAGGAAATAGAGATACATAAAGAACATAAAATAAGAGAAAAATATGTACGTATGGCCTTATCGCTAGGTATAAAAGCTTTCTGTATATTTTTTCATATAACTTAGTCCTTAATAAGCATTTCACATGTAGGAATTAACCTGAAACGTAATATTATTTTAAGGGAGAATTCAAAATTATATAATCATTTTGATGTTTTACGGGAGTGGTAATGTTTATTAATGAAGGTTTACAAATTATTCTAATTATTTTATACACAACAAAAAAGAATGTGTATGGGCACGCAAAATGTTATGTAAAATATATAAGCAAACATAAACATCATTTAACTGGAGCAAGCATTCAAAAACACAATGTAGAACGTTTGCCCATAAAAAACGGGTCCTGCCTATTGCGTAAATATATTCGTAAATAATTTTCAATTCAAATTAGATTTAACTAGCAGTTACTGTGGGTGAATTCTTTAAACGTATATGCATAAGTATATAATAAACATTGAATAGGCGTACTAAAAAGGCCGTCAGCGGACCATAACCGCGTTTTGTTTTATAACGAGCGGACTGCATTATTACGGCGTCACTATGTCAGCCCGCGTCAAATATACATCCGCCCATTTAGGAGTTTACAAAGCTCTAAGGCTGATTCTAAATGGACGATAAGAAGCAGCGTTTTTTAGTATATTGCGCTGCTAACTGCTTGTTCCGACCTCTAATACTTGCACAACTTTCCTACTCTTCACAATTAGTAATGTGACTTTGAAGTGGTAGAAGAATTTTCAAATCTAGCTAGTAGATCTAGTGATTAACACGTACAACTGCAACGTCACAAAAGTTGCCTCTTTTTTACATTAGAACGATGTTCTAGACTGCAGATATTAAGAAACACGTGACAATTCATACAGGTTTATATTATTTAAATGTCTGTGACGTATCACTTGCTCTATGGATAACAGAAATAATGTCTTCACTACGTAATACACTATGTATTTGTTTCACGAATTGTAATTCCTATATAATATGCTGTCAAATTAAAGACTCAAGTACACTTGACTGACTTTTCATATTTTCCCATTGAGATGGGAATTAACAGAAGCTCTTTATGTCATAATGTTTTTTATTGTAATCGCTCGTGTAGCGAAAGCCCTAAATTTAACAAATCTTATTCAATAACAAGAATGGTATCAATCATCTAATGGATCCACTCAGTTAGAACTTTACCGAATTAAATACTTAAGTAAATATAACAAATGATACACAAATGTTTTCGTGACAATTTAATTTCGATGTAGGTTATCAAAGGCAGGTTCATTAATAATAATTATATAGGTATGTAGTTAGTTTGGGTATGAGCATCTGTTTAAGATAAACACATATAATTATTCCATATACATATACAACTGGTAGGGTTGGGTTCATATAATTGTGTTGAACAATTTATGATCAAATTGTTGCTTAGTAATTATCAAGCTTTAAAGCAAGTCAAAATTTAAAATAGAACATTCTAGAAGCCTAGGAAACGTTATAGTGTGATAAAGGGATAAATAGGATTTCGGATAGTTTTCAGCGAGATTAATTGTTTATGTTTTATCAATGTCCCTTGTTTTATCAATGTTTGTGTAAATTATTAAAAATAATTAAATCATTTCTCAAAATAGATCTTTATTCGATTAAATTATAAAACGTGAAAACGTGAAAACGCTAAAATTCTATTAAAACACAAAAATAACAAACTTTCGTTAAATATTCTACATTCGTTAGTTGAATAAACCCGGAAATTCATTCTCCCAATGATAATATAATTTTATAACGAATAAACTAGATCAGATTCAGTTGCACACAAACTTTAATAGTTCCCGCGGAGTGAACGTTCAAAAAGTTCTCATATTTTAGCATTTCATCACATTCATTAGTGAACACCAAAGCGACGCTATTTTAAGATTGTTAATGTATTTTAAAGTAGATATCCGTGTTTTGATTGATGAATTGTTTTCTCCAATAATTTGTACAATGGTATAAAAGTGGGTTTATGTAAATGTTGAATGGAATTTGTTTGTTTTAATTGAGATTGATGTTCAGCCATCGAAAACATTTGTAACAGATTCCGATTTGTTTGGGGAAAGAATAATTTTATCAAGTGGAATTTCAATTTATGTACTGACCACTTTCGCGCCATGTTTGTTAGCTTTTTAATCATTTAAAAGTTTTCTTTTTATTGTGTTAGGATTGTTTTGTTTACCATGTTTGAATTCGTTTTTATTGTTTGAATGAGTATGGTTGTTTTTCAGGAGCTTGTGTTTATGTTTTTGTCATGATTCGAAAACGAGATGAATATCAAGGAAAAATTGAATGTAAATAATTTAACCTTGTGAAATTGTAGTTTTAAAAATAATAAAATAGTTTCACGTTATTACTTAAAATGCATATAAATATTATTTAATGAGTACGTAATATAGTAGGACAAAAATCAAATAGCCTAAAATGCGATATCTCGAATGTCTAAGCACAATCCTCTCGAATGAATGGCCGAGCTCTGCACAGACTTCATTAGAAGCTATTACACAAAGCCTAGAGTCCCTTTATATGGCACGATATTTTAGTATACGATATATTGTGCATATCGTGTGCAATATATTGTATATTATATAATCGTACGCAAATTTTTAGCTTTGCGTTGCAACAGCTGAATGTAGAACTCGTTTAATTACTCCAAAATTTAATGTTTATAATTTAACTGAAAGCTTTAAATTATTTGCCCAAAAGATTTTTGACTTGAAAATGATACTAATTCTGAAAGGTACCTACATGCTTCTTCACTGAAATATTGATTTAATATTTAATAGTATGTGCTACTTATGTAATACAATCCCTACCGGGAATTTTGTTTTCAAATGATTTCAATGTCAATATTTGCTCGTTATCTATTTATTTTTAATAACATGGAAATAATAAATTCTATAACGTTTGAAAAACATATTCCAAATTACCAAACATAATGAAACAGTCGTATCCAGTCTGTTTCACAAATCGTACCATATAAACGCGCTTCCGACGAAAACCACGAACTAATCTCTTTTGTTTACATTTTGTACGAGAGCCAAATTTAAATTGCATTTGGTATCAAGAAAATGAAGGCAATGAGCGTGGGCTTATCCTACTATATTGTTACGCGGGACTGTAACGATGCTTCTATGCTTGGAAAATTTAAGAAGTGTTTTCCTCTTTAAATAAAGTGAAATGTGTTTATTTGCATACTGATATTGTTTATTTTACTATGGCGTTGATGCTGGAAATTTTGATTTCTTTATAATAGACGATGAGTTTACGATAATGAAAGTTTTTAGACATTAGAAAAATCGTACTGTTGTAGGTAATAGGTACAGTCAATAGTATTTTAATTCTACTTCCTTAAGCCTTACTTTTCTTTTTTTTAACATTTATACATAGGTAGGTAATACACGATGCACCTGACATGCACATGACATGACACCTCGGGATAAGCTTGCTTCCGTATGCAATTGGACGCCCATGCGGAGTAACTTTACCTCGTGAAGCTTTGTATTTAAAGTTAATTTGCATCACCTTTCATTAGTCACCTTGGTATCTTTTATATATTTACTATAAGAAAATAAATACGATGCAATAGAGAAATAAACATTTACTTACCTAGGTAAAAAACATTTACTTAGGTACAAAAGTTGATCTCTTTTTAATTCTTTAATACTAGGTTAGCAGTGTGGTTGGTGAGAATCTAATGCTAAATAAAATAACCTTAGTAGGTACTATATGAAGACTGTTATGAAAATAAAACTAAAATAAATGTTAACGATGTTTTTTGCCTGTTTACTATATTTAGAACTAGACAGCTTCATTCTATATAATACGATTATATGATAGTAGATTCTCGGGATAACGTTTAGTCTCGGCTATTTTGGGAGCAAGCACAGTATGTTACGCAACAGTATGAGTATTATAATATAGAAGGTATTGTTCATATTCCGATAACTGAAGCTATCTTAATACTATTATAAAGGCGAAAGTTTGTATGGATATATGGATGTATGGATGTATGGATGTTTGTTACTCTTTCACGTAAAAACTACTGAACCGATTACAATGAAATTTAGCACACATATAGAGGGTAACTTGGATTAACACATAGGATAGGTTTTATCCCGAAAATCCCACGGGAACGGGAACTATGCGGGTTTTCCTTTGAAAACGCGGGCGAAGCCGCGGGCGGAAATCTAGTATTAATATAACAAGCAAAACTAGGTTTCTAAACTGAGTTTAGTTTGAGCGTTCTACTGTGTACTTACGAACATTGTTATACTATGAAAGTACTTATACAGTTTTATATTGAAGTAAAACAGCCTTTTCTGTTCCTACCATAAAAGTGTTAAGCATTATTTGCATTATTCAACATTATATTACCACTAATAAACATACCCAGAGGCACGCAGGTAAAAGTTTAAACTTAAAAATATTTTTTATACTTCCCTTTATTTTATTCTCAGCAATTAGCAATGCGGATTAATTGCACAATTAAGTTCAAGCTTAACGTAATTTGCATTCAAAAAGGTTATAAAGATAGCGACCACATGTATTTACAATGAATAAATGTACGCGGAAAGCAATTCCAAGGATTTAAATTGGTGCTTCTTCACTTAGTATTTTTGGTTTATTTTTTTATCTTCGTAAGAAATGTTCTTAAGAAAACAGAGCTCTATATTTACTATATACATAATATGTATAACTGTATAAGTACTTTATTGTGTATAATTAAATGAAGTCCTACAGTTAAAGAGTATTTTCAAAGATAGTAGGTATTCAAGCTTTGTATAGCCTTTTGTGATTTTACAAATTTATAAGATGGAAAAATCACGTCATAAATGAAACGGTATACAAAAGAAGAATCATTGCTAAGGAATCATAAATCTCGATGTAAATTATTGTAGCTTTGATGGTGTGAGGTAAAATTTATATCTCCTTTTATTACCAAGGCGATTAGGTATACAGTTATGTAGAATTTATTGAAATAATAGCAATAATAAATTACTTAATAACCGACTTGTCATTTACATTTACCTTGAACCAAATTCACGTGAAGTTAATCAAATATATCTAATTCTTATGTTGCGGCGTTTGAGGTTAATTTCTTTTGAAACTGCTCTACCCATGAAATTTTGTGTGTAATGTATCTGAGAATCGTAAAAAATCTATTTTTCATACTCCTAAATGACAAGAGTAAAGCAGCGTTTGCCGAGACAGTATATATATAAGATACCTACTTTATTAAAGCCTAAAGAAAACAAAACACAATCAAACTACCATATAGGAAACATAATAGAGAATGAATTCCAAACAAAAATACCAAAGGTCCATTAATTGAAAGGATGCACTTTAATTCGCCATTCAATTCAAATTCAAATTCAAATTCAAAAATTCTTTATTTGGAACATAATAACAAATTGTACATAAACTTAAATTACGATGACATCCGTAAAAGCATAAGAGCTGTGGCACGGATGCCAACGCCCACCTCCATACATAAAATAAGTTCCATCTTAATAATGTAACAAGTTTAACAATAATATGCAAATTAAGTCGGTTAAAAATAGAAAAAAAAAAAAAAAGTAGTACAAAATTCTAGACAGCAGGTGTGTTTGTGAGACTGAAGATGTGTATTCGTGAGTGTATGAGTATATGAGTGTGTGAGTATGTGAGTGTGTGTGTGTGTGAGTATGTGCCAGTGTGTATGGGTTTTTCCAAGTTTTAGACTGTAAATTTAATAATTTCTTCAGTTTCTTCATACGAACGGGACAAAAGCCAATCAAGGACTATATTTTTAAGTTTAAAATTACAGAGTGGGTAGATATTTAAAACCTGATTGAGTTTATTATAGATTAAGGAACTAATAAATGGATAGTGGCGACCAGCTACCGCGGTTCTGCGACGTTCAATAGTACACACCCTGTCATATCTACGCCTGGAATTTATAAGGTTGGGGTCATAAGAAGTATCCAAGTGTTTTCTCATAACAATTTTTAGTATATATAATTGACGTACCGACGGCACTTGGCATAGGGCATACAATTCGCTAGTTGGAAAGCGGAGAGGTTTGTTGGTGATTGTCTTAAGTACAGCCCGTTGGGCTCGTTCCAAGCGAATCATCAGAGATTTAACACAACCTCCCCAGGAGGTTAGACAGTAAGAAGTAACAGACTGAATCAGTGCGTAATAGACCGTTTTTAAATAACGGAAGTCTATCACTCCTCTAAGGCATTTGAAAACATATGTTAATTTTCTGACTTTAGAACAAACGGTATCGATCTGTTGCTTCCACGACAATGTTGGATCTATTGAAACTCCCAAATATTTTAAACTAGTGGCTCTCTCCAGACGTGTACAACTACATTGAACAAAAGGGTCAGTTTTGAGACAGTCATGGGCGCAAATGGTGAATGTTAGTGGGGGCATGGACGAAATTTTGGGCGCAAAAGTTATAAATTTACTTTTCGCAATATTGAGGGTAAGAAGATTTTGTTGCAGCCAATATTGGACAAGTTTTAAGGCGTTTTCAGCAACACTACGTACCTCATTCCATGTCTGAGCATAAAGAATCAGAGTAGTATCGTCAGCATACGAAATTATTTTACAATTATTGAGAGAGAGGTCACATAAATCATTAATGTAGAGTAAAAACAGGGTAGGTCCTAAGACACTGCCTTGAGGAACGCCGAATGAAACTGAAACATACTCACTCTTGATGTTATTAATAACGACACATTGTGTACGGTCAGAAAGGTAACTGCTAAATATATCCAGAACAGAGCCTCTGATACCACAACGTTCCAATTTGGATAGAAGAATAGGAATAGAGACAGTGTCGAATGCTTTAGAGAGGTCCAGAAAGAGAGCTACAGTTTTCAGTTGATGCTCAAAATTGTTAATAATGCAATTAGTTAATGACAGTAATGCATCTTCTGTAGATAGGCCCCGTCTAAAGCCAAACTGGTTTTTTGAAAAGACATTATTAGAATTAAGAAATGTAAGAAGCCTGTTATTTAGGACTTTTTCAAAGATTTTGGATAAAGCTGTAAGCACAGATATCGGACGATAATTTGCGACACTATCTCTATTTCCACTCTTATAAATCGGATGGACAACAGCTCTTTTAAAAACAATTGGAAACACGCCTTTTGATATGCAGAGGTTTAGGACATAACAGATTGAATGATTGAATTGAAGTCGTTTTTCAACAAATTGCCGTTTGTTTATATCCCACAGATACATAAAACTAGAGAAAATAAGCTGAATAAATACTTATTTCAGTGACACGTCGTATTGTTGAAGTAGTTTTAGTGCCTTCAATAAAACTGTAGTTTGTGTCATGAAAATGTTTTATATGAATAGAGTAAAATGTTAAATAGATAGTTGAAGTTAGAAAATATAGTATTATTAAGTAGGTAAGAAGCAAATAATACAATTTTAGGAAGTAATTTATTAAAAATGCAATTTAAAATGGGTTAGAAATAAAAAGAGCTTGAATAAATATCGATCACAGGACGACATTTTCAGGTTTTTTTTTATTTAATGACCCATAAATATATTAACCACAATAATAATTTCTCATATCTTTTACTGATGTGTGTATTTTTAAAAGGAGGAAGCAGTAAAGGGATAAAACTATATAATATATTCACAAGAAAACAAAGAGCCTAAACAACTAACAAAAACATCAACACCATCCATTCAACGCCCAAAAAAAGCATACTCTCTGAATAAGGTCGCAAAGTCTCTATAGTAACTTCTGAAGCGGCATTTAGTTTAAAGCTGACGCTTATTTGCATAATCGACATTTCCTCAGGTGCATTGGCAGCTGATTTAAGTTCCCCGCCAAGTGTCATGTCCTTAACGTATAAGGTACTGACCATTTTATAATAGTCCGAGTGCTGGCTGGGGATTTTCCTGGAATATTATATTTATGAAAAAAAAATAAGTAGAGATAGATGTGATATTGACGTTTTATTAATTACTGTGTGTACATAATGTACGATTTTTGACGTGACAACGTCTTATAATTCGATAGAGCCGGCTGCACGCACGAAAAAACATGACTCATGCGGCGTTACCTCGCTCTGAGGCGTTCCATGTAAGGCTTGAAGTGCAAGCGAGAGCGCGGAACGAGCGACAAAGAAGCACAATCGGACGTTGTCACGTTCAACTATCTTGTTGTTAATTGCATCGTTGATGAAGAATTTAGATTGTAACATTTTTTTAAATTGTGTTTGTTGTTGTTACTTGCTTTTCCTAAAGCAAACTTATATGCTATGGATTATTGCTATATTTACACAGTTATTGATACAATAATTTCCAACTAAACAGATGACTTAAGAAATACCTACTAACTCTCGCTCTCTGACTATACGTATTTACTGACTAAACAAGACAGGCCTTTGGCGCTTACACGAGCGCCGAGTCTATCGTCTTCAATCGTTTTATTTTTTAATCTCACAGACTTTAGCAGCTAAAGAGATAACTGATCTTTAACTTGCTGACGTTGTAATAAATTCTATAGAGTCGGGTTATTTTGCTTTCAGTATAAGAGCAATAAAATTGGTTTGTAACTTTCACACTGGGAAGGTGATATATTAAGTAGTGTATATAGCTAGCTACCTATAATAATTGTATGTATATCATTTTTCTGTCTACCTTTATTACTCAGGAATATAATATATAAATAGTTTACGATCTATTCTCAGTATTACCGAATATACTATTAAAATATCATAAAAATCGATCAAATTGTTTCTGAAGAGTATATCAACTAGTTTAAACAGTGTTCAGTTCAGTGTATAGTGTTCGAAATCAATAGATTCTTATGAATACATACATAAGAAATCAGCTATTTCGTACATAAACAACTATATTTTTACCTATCTTTAGGATTAGGATAAACCAATCTGGTATTTCAAATCAGATCAATGTAAAAGCCTCCCACGTAACTCGTAAGCTAACTCTACTTATATGGAAATATTTTTCGCGATTCTACGACGTAAAACAGTATTTTCTAACCCTTTGAATAATATATTTTTATTGATATTACCGACATAACAAAGTAAAATATAACCCTTCCAAACTTACAAAGTACTTAAGCCTTTGAAGAAAGATTTTCTCCATTTTTTTCTGATAAGTCTTTAATGTTTAATTGTAACTTGTTTATAAATTAAATGTGGACTAACTACTTACGACGATAACGACACTCATGCCGATTATACGTTACTAGCTGCTACGCGCGGTTTCACCCCCGTGGCTCCACTCCTGTTGCCCGTAGCGTGATGAAATATAGCCTATAACCTTCCTCGATGAATGGGCTATCTACACCGAAAGAATTTTTCAAATCGGACCAGTAGTTCCCAAGATTAGTGCGTTCAAACAAACAAACAAACAAACAAACAAACAAACAAACAAACTCTTCAGCTTTATAATATTAGTATAGATGTAGTAAACATAAACTTGGTAACAATTTTAAAGCTCGATTTTGGATTATTTAAAAGCATACTAATAATCGTTTACAATCAGTTACGTAGCTACCCAGAAGATAGGTAGCTAGAGAGATGGCTACCTAGGACAGTGTTTTTTTTTTCATTGTCGTCGAAAGGCCCTATTTTGCTATTTGCCCCAGGGCCTATGGTTAACTCGCTACGCCACTGTATGTAATATAATCCATACTAATATTATAAATGCGAATGTAACTCTGTCTGTCTGTCTGTCTGTTACTCAATCACGCCTAAACTACTGAACCAATTTGCATGAAATTTGGTATAGAGATATTTTGATACCCGAGAAAGGACATAGGCTACTTTTTATTGAGAAATATGTACCACGGGCGAAGCCGGGGCGGACCACTAGTATATACTATATAGTAGACTTTAACACCCATATGAAGAAGGTATACGTTACCTCTTGATCTATCACCATAGCGGATAACTCAATTATAATTAATGGCAATGTCAGTGACAAATGGCTTGATATCGCACGTCTTGATACTAGTTCACCGAAATGCAATCCTGTATGGATGTACAACGGACGTTTACATAAATCACTAACAATCCATATTCGTGATGTGACACCTGCAAGCGACACTTCTGTACCTTGGTGCATACACGTTCGGATGTTTTGGGATAATTTTAAGTAGGATATAATGTATGAAGCTGTATGTAAAAGAGTTGTAGGTTGTAGGATGGAGAGATGATGGATGGCTAATGATGTTGTTTTATGGAAGTAACTAGATTTCCGCCCGCGGCTTCGCCCGCGTTTGCAAAGGAAAACCCGCATAGTTCCCGTTCCCGTGGGATTTCCGGGATAAAAACTATCCTATGCTTTAATCCAAGTTACCCTCTATATGTGTGCTAAATTTCATTGTAATCGGTTCAGTAGTTTTTACGTGAAAGAGTAACAAACATCCTTACATCCATACATCCTTACAAACTTTCGCCTTTATAATATACTAGATTTCCGCCCGCGGCTTCGCCTGCGTTTTCAAAGGAAAACCCGCATAGTTCCCGTTCCCGTGGGATTTCCGGGATAAAACCTATCCTATGTGTTAATCCAAGTTACCCTCTATATGTGTGCTAAATTTCATTGTAATCGGTTCAGTAGTTTTTACGTGAAAGAGTAACAAACATCCATACATCCATACATCCATACATCCATACATCCTTACAAACTTTCGCCTTTATAATATAAATATATTAGATATTAGAATATATTAGATTAGATATTAGAATATATTAGAATATTAGATTTACTTATCTACCTTTAAGATGCTTTGTAGTATAGATAGTATTTAGATATACCTACAGTTAAAATGTTACTTTTATTATACTAAAAGAGTTTAAAATTTGTTTCACCGGGAGCTTTACTATCTCGTTTATTATTTGAATTAGTGTTTCATTCAAATTGTAAATAGGATCACTCCGATTAATATAATATAGGTATATTTAAATTTTAAATATGTTGTTAATTATTATTTAAATTCGTTTAATTTGCTGCGAATTGGTTGTTATTGTTAATAATAGATGTCATTAATTGTTCTAGAGAAATTTATTTGACTTTTTATTAATATCAGAGCGAACAAATTAGTTTGGTCACTCAATACTTGCAGCCTGCGTTTAAAAAGGATTGAAGACGTTAGAAAGTCATGTAGTTGCTAGTTGATGAATATATAAAGCTTTTCTTATATGTTCCTACTTCCTATACATTGCAGATGTAACATGGCAACCCTACCAGTAAGCGACACTTCTCCCAACACAATTAAATACATCTAGATATTGTGCGGGGCGATCATTACTGAGAACAGTCTACCACGTCCAGTTGACATTCGACGAATGTGCGAGACATAAATCACCCTTAGCTGAACACAATACAGGCCATAATCCCATACACCAAATTGATAAGCAATTTTGATTTACGATTCACAGCTTGTTAGAGCACGTAGGTATTTAGAGGTGCTATGTGAGAACGATTTGTGATGACCTCGTTTAAAATTGATTATATTCCCGATTCTATTGTATTCGCTTACATGAATTATTTCAGTGTTACAACAAAATAGAAAATCATTGTTTCTTTTTGTCTGCTAAATTGCCTGCAGCCAAAAAATAATCAGTTATTAATTAGTGACTCATTTTTCTAATCATTTTAAAATTAAAAAGAGTAAACCAAATTAATCGATTGTCTATTGAAACTGAAATAAGAAAAGATACTTTATTCTCTACAATACAATATTTGTCCAAATTCCATACTTTATATAAGTTTTTACCTCGTTTGAACAGTCAAAACACGTTTTAACGCATCGATCATTTTGAATAGATTACATTATTTTAAATTATAGTATCGATTTTTAAATACAACCTTAAGAATTAATTACCAATAAATAATTACAAAAAGAAGCGGTTTCTGGCATTGTAATATAATACCTTGATCATTTTAATTGATAAACTGCTACTAAAGAAAAAATTATAAGTCTCTAATATGAAACTTATGAAAGAAGTAGACGCATAAATTTTATCTCTTGATTAATAATAGCTATTCATAATTTGTCCGTTTAACCTTATCTGATTTCGTATTTGATATAATAGTTCGAATTACATATAAATTGTTTGTTTTAATTGTAATGTCTTAATGGACTGAGGATTTTAGGTTTTATTGTTTACTAGCTGTTGCCCGCGACTTCGTCCGCGATTCGGTCGTTTTTCGTCATTCGTCGTTTAAAAAAAATACGTGACACTTTATTTTTGAATGTTCTTAATTGTCTCTTATAAAATTTAACTACATTAAAATTGAATACTCTGATAAGAAAATCTTAAAATCATCGAAAATCATAGACATCGAATATCTGAGGAAAACATGAATGAATGTGATTTAAATTCTACATTTCTTAGTAATTAAAATAATAATCTAAATTAAATGTAGATTAACAGTTTGAGCGCACCATTATAGAATATGTACCTAAGTAATAAATTACGTTAGTTTACATAGTAACTTTACTAAAAACACGATGACTTTCTTTCGCGCTCGGTACCACAAACTAAGCATGTTTGTGGTACGTGGCCCGCGTCACTTTACCCCCCACGAGTTCCCCTCCGTTGCTATGCGAAAATACATTCGTCGCCCTACTGTAGGAAAAATTGTAATACTGTGGCCTGGGCGTTATAACACGCTCAGGGAATTCCTGAGTGCTGATAGACTTCCGTCTATCGGCATTTATACCAATTTTATATTAATATCACCATCTTGAGGAAAAGCTTCTAATGTCGATTTAAAACGCATATATACGGATTAACCTGATGAATTAACATGTTCTAAAATTGTGAAATGAGTTCAGTTTTAAATTCGAGAAATATTGATTTCTTGTATTCGATTATTCGTCGTAGTCGAATACAAAATATATTTAAAGAAACTTAGGTTGGCCTTCAGGCAAAAGGGATCCTATCAAATGATAAACTTGACCTTGTATCTTAAAAGTAAGAATGAAAGGAGCATCTGATAATTGTTGAGCACCAAAGGATCATTTAAAACGCAATACTATAAGAGCTAATATTGTCTAAGAACTGTTTAGATTGCACATGTTCCTCTAAAACTTAAAAGTAGTGATTTCAAAGGT
The DNA here is from genome assembly GCF_061535395.1 of Colias eurytheme. Taxonomy (NCBI): domain Eukaryota; kingdom Metazoa; phylum Arthropoda; class Insecta; order Lepidoptera; family Pieridae; genus Colias; species Colias eurytheme. The sequence goes on along the minus strand of NC_142993.1, from coordinate 8,882,144 downwards.
TCCGGCGTATCTTCAAACGAAAGCCGACTCCTTACTCCACTTTAAAGCATTACAAAAAGAACATACTACGTTAATATCGCCTATACAGAAGATGATCTGTAGGTAATCAATTGTGAGGTTATAAGCAAACCCACTTTTATATTTGTCGGACCACACCACCGAATTTGTAGATTGATCTTCTATGTTTACCTCTAAGTCATTAAGACTATGTCGAAATCTGTCTGCAGTAAGACGGGCCTCTCGCTATTCGTCCGTTTCAAGAGACCAATAGTTTCAATTCTTAATCTTTCATTAAACAAACTTATTAATCGTTCTTGTCTCAAATAATGGTAATATTCACGTCCCTACTCTAGTCATTGCTTATGCTCATGTTCATCTTCGAGAGATCGAATAATATTATGGTGCACCCTATTATTTGTCAAACGGTCTTCATATTGAGTAAAAGTTTCAGATTCTCGAGATAAAATATGACGATCGTGATCAGCTGTGAGACGTAATTCCCTCTCAGTGAGGGTTTCGGTCTCACGGGATAGTACAATATGCCATTTGCGATCAGCTGTGAGACGTTATACCCTCTCAGTGAAGGTTTCGGTCTCACAGGATAGTACATGCCGTTCGCGGTCAGCTGTGAGCCGCAATTCTCGTTGTGAAGCGGTTTCAGGTTCGGCATAACACATGTTGTTTTCGGTCAATAGTAAGCCTCTTATCTCTAACGATCCTTGAGAACTCTTATTTCTCATTTTCTTAACTTTGCTCGAATTTCGATATAAAGATTTTTTAGGTGGCACTGATGCGGGTGAATAAAAATTAAGTTAAAGCCTGATTCCCACGACATGTTTGCTTCACAAATCCGACCGCGCCACACCACACCACATGCCATGGGAATCGGCGCGCTTGTCGCTCGCCAGTGCTTGCCATACGCACACATGCCGTGGGAACGCTCAGTTCAAATCGCGACGGATGGCGACAAGCGCTTGTCGTCTGCCAATGCTTGTGAAGCAATACATATAATAAAATTGTGGAAAAGTGATGTCTGTACAATTAAAATATGTAGAAAAAAATTAGCAGGTGTTATTATTATCGAGAAATCGAGAGAAACCATTTTTTTCTCTTAAAAGCTCCCCCCCTCCCACTTCCCGAACTCCGATTGACCGTAATTTATTTTTCCTTACATTTTTATCATATCCTTTTCTAATGGGTTTCATCCTACTGCGATTTTTTTTGTTTCAAAAATTATCTACCCTGGTGTATAGGTAAATTTTCCACATAAAATGTCCTTTAAATTATGTCGTATTATATTTTTAACCCCCGACGCAAAAAGACTGGTGTTATGTGTTTGACCGCTATGTATTTCTGTGTGTGTGTGTGTGTGTGTCTGTCTATGGCACCGTAGCTGGCTAACAGGTAAACCGAATTAGATGCGGTTTTTTTTGTTAGGCAGAATATTTTCCGACGCTGGTTCTTAGATAAAGTGTATCAAAATTGGTTCATCCACTTATTATACCTACATAGGGGTAAAAGTGGGAATGAAAAAAATGAAAGTTATAATTTATTTTTAAAGATCGTCGGGAAGTTTATGAAATTATTTATTCCTTTTTCTATACACTTTTCTTCGTCTAAACGGTTTAGTTACGTGCTCTCTCTCTCTTCAGCCTTTAGTTACGTGCGTGAGACAGGAAAGATCTAATTTGGATTTGTTGCTGGATTTGATTAAGCTGATCAGTGGCTACACCATAGATTATTAAAAACATCCGTTTAAGAAAGGAAGGAAATAGAATTTGCTCCTCTCCCCCCCCCCCTGGTTCCTAAAAAATAATATGACATAATTTAAAAGAAATTTTACGTAGAATTAGTTAGGCATTTCTTTTTTGATTTTCGATATTATATACTAATCATAATTTTTAATTACATTATGTAGTAACTATTTGGTATAGGTTAGGCATTTCATTTCTTGATTTTCTTTAATAATTTGGTACGTAAGTTTTTTAGCTCAGTTTAGTAAAAATTTTAATAACAATTCTTTTAATTATTTATGGTAAAGTCCGGTCGCGGAGCAGGAAGAATTTCGTACATTAACCTGTTATTACCTGTCACTGTCACTCCCTTGTAAAAATAATGTGTCTTGCTCGCACAGGTGCAATGACCGCCGTCCTTAGGGATTGTAAACCTTTAACCTGAGAGCGTAAGGTTTGTGTTTGCTTGATTGGTGTCAGGTGTTCAATTATGATTTTGTGAATTCAAAATTTATAAGAATAAACCTCAAACTCTTTATGTCCAATCAAAATCCGCCTAAGTCGAAATCGCGTGTTAGAATAACGTATTTCTGTAATATTGTACCTACATACATACATTATTTTTTGAAAAATAAGGTCATAAAGAAGTTTCACTTCTTATGTGTGTACACGCACACTTTTTTTTATATAATATATCGTTGTTATTGAAAAAGTTAAAATGTAACTAACTAATAAGTATTGTAAATGAATAGAGGACATTTATTTAATAAATTAGTAAAAAACATTTTCTCCTCCAAATATTTCATGTAAACTGCACTTCATTCAAAAATGTTTGTGACCACTGTCAGTAGGTAAAGAGGTCATTGTACGAAATTCTTTCTGCTTCGCGACCGGACTTTAGTACGTATTTACTCAATAATTGTATCTTAAGTAGTAATTCAGCATGGGCGTAGCCACGGTGGGGCTGGGTGGGGCGCTTACCCTGGCTTTGATCTGGTAGGTACTAATTGTGAAGGGGAGTGGGCGTGGGCGTGGGATTGGGACTGAACGTGGCATATGGCGTGGGAGTGCGAGTGGGCGCGGGAGTGGGAGCATGAAAATAAAAATGATTTTTTATTGTTGCCCCACCCTGAGCCCATGGTCATAGGTCCCATAGTAACTATTCCACGCGAAAGAAGTCGCGGGGACAGCTAGTAGACAAATATAATCAGGAAGCTTTGAACTCCTAAGCTCAACCATAAAAGATAGACATTTATGATGTCGGGAGATATTTTTTATATAATATGGAGAACATTTCTTTCATACATGATTTCTGTGTAGCTTTAACCATTAAGATACACGCATTAAGAACGCAGACGCGACGAAAGCTTAAAAATGGAGTTGTTGTTCTGCTCACGAATATGAAAAATAATAGTTATTTAGGAAATATATTTCATGTGCAGAATTGACCTCTACAGATTTAATATAAGTAGGTATACATATATTTAGATTCCAATTTCCATGTAACGTTAAATTCGACTATACAATAACTAACAGACAACGCAGGTTACTCTCGTTTCCGTAAGTTGAGGCGGCTACATATTCGGTCCTAATAACATGACTTTTTGTGAACGAAACGACAGCGCGGTTTAATTCGATGGCAACACCATCAGAAAAAAGGAAATATTTTTAACTTTGAAAAAATATTATGATTTACACTATTATTAATACTATTTTAACATTAACACAAAATATAAGACTGTGAGTGTGTAAAAATAAATCCAGCTAGTTTCACATCACACTTATGTTTATAATTAGGTATACGACATGAAAATATATTAATTACCAAGCAATAATCATACAGATAAATACTGAACAAAAGTATTAACAGTCAAAGTATATTATTACTAACAACATGTAAATGATGAAGGAATAATAATTATCAACGAACTAACCTTTTTGTATTAGAGTCCCGCCTCGTGATCGAATTATTAAAACACGAAGATTTTTAAAAATGTAACCAATGAACACAATCAATATTAGATTAACTGTAATGGTGTCAAGTTTGACTTAAAATAATATACATCTACCCTCACTTTTAAAAATGTAGTATATTCACACGAATTATAAGCGCACCTTATAGGGAAGGGAAGATTTATTATGGGTTAAAGAGTTAAATAAATAAATAACATAATTATATTTAAATTATTAATTTTTAACATTGTGTTCAGTAGTGTTAACATGTAAATTGATTTGATTTTTACGAAATTTCATAGATGGCGCTGAATCAAATTTGTCTTTATAGTACTAAGATTCATTAAACAGTTTCTCAGCCCAAATTACGTAAATGACGTAGTTTTTATAGTGTAAAGCTAGATAATAGCATGGCTTACTCAAAAACAACATTTAAACATGAGTCTTTAGATTGTACGCTGTCGTAGTACACGGAATACGTAAGAAAAGTAAAGGTTCACAGCTCCTCCCCCGGAGGTGATAGCATGATAATATGTTTAAAAAAACCTCACTCGACCTGTTAGTAATATTCATGCATGCTGTTAGTCAATCTATGCAGTACTTTTCGAGATTAGCTCGGACAAACATACAGACAAACAGACAAACAGACAAACAGACAAACAGACAAACAGACAAACAGACAAAAATTCTAAAAACTATATTTTTGGCTTCTATATCGATTATAGATCATGGAATATGTATTCTTTTAAAAAAATATTCAATGTACAGTTTTGACTTTCCTACGATTTTATTATATGTATAGATAAATTCATCGTATTCAATGCTTATTTATTTATTATGCTGTGGTGGTTATGTAATTGGCTTAAAACTACAATAAGGTTATTTTACTTTTATTAAATAAAAATAGAGAATAAGAATAACGAATGAAAATCATAATCATTTCTCATTGGGGCTGTCACCAAAACACTGGAATTATCAATTTAATTGTCATTGGAGATATAATTCAAATCCAGAAAAAGATGAGCTTGAATACGACACAAATAAAGATCACTACATTACTTCTTTTGTAAGCGTTTCCTTTAAAAGGCGCAATGTAATAATCCATACATTACTTCTTTATCACCAATATTTTTATAGTCGTATCCTATAGAGGCAGTAATGTAATAATTACAACAGATTCGAGACAAAATCACCATTCCACTACGGGCTATACCCATAGCTTCCCATATAATCTGCACTAAACTGCCATAAGCATAGGTAAAGACTAGTGTTCATTAATTTTCTGCTAGTTATCAGCAACACCTGTGTCGGAAAGCGTTTAATAATGACGTCACGACACAGCTGTTGCGCCGAGCAAACCTAAAATTAAAACTATATTAGATTTTCGTTTAATTAAAAACTGATACGTCAATAACGAACTGTTAATAAAGTAACGAATGGAACATTTGGCCAATTTTTTATTGCATGGAAGTGGAGTCACTGGAGTTTGCTGTTTATTTTGTTGAGTGAAAGTTAAATGCTTTTTGGTTTAAAGATGTAACAACCAATAGGTACTATTTTTCTTGTATCTATACTGTTCTGTAAATAAAAGTGAGATTTTATACGTTTTATTATCAAAATTTGACGTCATAAATAATGCTTAGGAATTTTCTTTACTTGTCTTGTAATAAGATAAGATTTTTATACGTTATAATATTATATTATGAGAAACAGTATGTATGATAAACGTAATATGAAAAAAAATTTAATGTTGTTTTTGCCTTTGTGTATATTCGAAAGACTTTTCCTAAAAATGTTTTTCCGCATTATTTTTGAACGAATTTTAGCTTTTTAGAGTTCATTATGAATTCAGAAGATAGGGCCATTGATTAAACTTTTTAAATTAATTTTAAGGTTCATTATATTTTACGATCTTTAATGCGTCAGACTTTAATATGAAAAATATAAAATACAAACTCAATTCGGAAGAGGTACTAGGCATTAGTACGGCAAGAGTACCGTAAAATGCATACCTCATCAATTTTATAAATATAATTAATTTTCATACCATCACTTTTTCGGAGTATGTATACATGCCCTAATAGTAGTAAGGCATAAAATAGTGGTTATTTCAAACTATATTAGTTTTTAGTTAGACACATGATTTTTTTAGTTTTTTACATAGCTTTCATATCTTATCATACAAAAATCAGTATACCGTTAGTTTAATTAATTTTACAGATAAATCAAGCACATACGTAAGATAATCTTTCATTGATTTATCATTTGATAATTCATGAGAACCTAACTTCTTATAACGCAAATGTGCTAATGAAATTTATACTTTAAAGCAAGCATATAAAGTATAATTTTGTAATGTAACAATGCAGATATCTCCCAAACAAGTTGTCATATTGTCATTTGATTACCGCTGCTCTTTTGATCTTGGAGATTCTATCACTTTTGTCAATCAAATCATGTTATAAATTGTTCTTCAATCTTATTTGAATTAATTTTAAAGTGTATCATATAAAAGGGATGGAATTCAATACACTAGCATTTCCACGTATCTACACTAATATTATAAAGAGTTTGTTTGTTTGTTTGAACGCGCAAATCTCAGGAACTACTGGTCCGATTTGAAATTTTGGTGTTAGATAGCCCACTTATCGAAAAAGGCTATATAGGCTATATATTATCATCACGGTAAGACCAACAGAAGCTGAGAAATGCGGGTAAAACCGTAACCGTAACCGTAAACAAGGGCACATATTATAGTAATTTATAATTGCTAACCCTGGTTTTCGCGCAGTAACCCGATATAAAAAATATTTTTTTGAAATTAGAAATAGAAATCTACAATATTCATGTTTCCATTGAAAACAAGAACACATAATAGATCTATTATGTGTTCTTGTTTTCAATTATCTATATCTAAATCTATATTAATAAAAATACAAAGTAAAGATGATTCGGTTTTATGTTTATTGTTTCAAGCAAATAATTTTGAAAATATAAATATAATTTTTTATAAGTGAATTCACTTTTAAAACATTTATCTTTATTTTCATGTAGGATCTATCAACATCGTAAAAATATAGGTATCGATACCTTTTATCGATTTTGATAAACATCATTAAACTAGTTATAGTTAGTAGAATCTTAATATCGATTATAATCGAGAACTCGCTTGCGCAATCGTGTAAACGAATCGATTCCTTTCCTCTTATAATTAGCTTCAAAATAGAGAACGCGTTTTCTTAGGAATTCTTTTATTACACTCCTTTGTCTGACCACACTATTGTGTTACAAAGAGTTATTTCTTTAATTAGGAACGGTGAACTTCACAAATAAGGTTAGTCGCTTTCGAATATAATACAATATTGTATTTCCGTATGATTCGATTTATGTAGGTTATATTGAACGACGTAGATATTACGTTTAATTTATGTAAAATACTGAATATAATTATTTGTAGGATCATTTACTTTTTTATTGAACTAAGACGAGGTATCACTACATAGTATAAAACAAAGTCGCTTTCTCTGTCCCTGTGTCCCTATGTGTGCTTAAATCTTTAAAACTACGCAACAGATTTTGATGTGGTTTCTTTTAATAGATAGAGTGATTAAAGAGGAAGGTTTTAGTATATAATTTATTATGTTTTAGACAATGCGGGCGAAGCCGCGGGCGGAAAGCTACTTTACGATAAATAGTTAAGAACAATAATATTATTGTGTTCTTTCAAATCTTTTCAAATAATAAAATTGACACAATACTTACGGAAATATAAATCGTGTGAATACTTATAGAAATAGAAAAGGCTAAAAGTATTAATACTTGTAGCAAAAAAAAAACATACAATTCATCATTACACTTTAGCTTTATTTTTCTAAATTTTTTCCCGATCTTCACTTTAAAAGCCAATTAAATTTTAAACGAAGCTTCATGTTATTCAATTAAGGGCTATTGTAAACATAATAAAAAATAATGTTTACATTAAATATAAACGCTCTTGATGCTATAATATCTCCAAACTGTTACATAGTGAGATGTCTAGACAAGATTTAGTTTTTAGTGGGTGCTAACTACTAGTTTATTAGAAGATTAACTCTTAACCAACGGAAATGTTATGATGGCTCAATTATTATGGTTGTGTGGTAGCGTTTATTTCCCTATTGTATCAAGATAATTATTATTAGCTGCTTTTATTCGTTATTAATGTGTTGGTATTTAAATAAAACGAATTTAAAATGCAAAGGTTTAATTATTTGCTAAGAATTTGAATTAAAACCTCCAAATGATTGCAAAATAATAAAAATTGTATTTGAAATCATTACAGTGATCATGTAGCATAACTATATTTTATTATAAAGAAATAATAAGCTTGAATCTATAGTTACGAAAAGATGTTAGCCAAATTGGCAACTCGAGCTACCAAGCTTAACTCGTTCATTAAAAAGGGACTAGGGAGTTTTGATATTCAAAGACTTTAGGGAATTGTATCCACGTGTAATAGTATGGACCCTTTTTACAACGGGCAGAGTTGGCCCAACAAATGATCGTCGATGTTGGCCATTACGGCGATTATGAATAAACATCTACAATGACGGCCGATCAAACGTTTAGGCCCTCTACACTATCGTGATTGCCTCTACTCGCCCAATGCTGCCCATTGTGAAAAGGTCCCATTAGATGAAGATTGTAATGAAGGACTAGTCCCGAAAGAGTAACAAGCTATTGTTAAATATGGGAGGAAATTATGACAAATCTGTCTGCTAAGTTTTGTTGCGGTGGGTGCTCCGGCTTATCATTTGTAAGTTTGTAATTATGGAAGTTTTGTTTTAATAGATACAAATTGTAGTCAGTGTAAGTGGATTTTTGGATAAAATATTACGTTGATGAGGTAGATTTTTATTTCTTCGAAATAGCAAAGTTTTTGAGCGTTGATTTTTTTTATTGCCAATTGCGATGTGCATCTAATTTTTTGAGTATTATTCACATTTAGAATTTTAAGTCTTTTATGCACTAGCAATAATGAAAAAAAAAACGTATAAAATATAATACTTGTTTTATTTACATTTTACATTTTATTATAAAATTACAATTATTACGTTTAAACACACAATACCTACGTACAATCGAGCCAAGTACGTATACCATTCTTATACCGTGTTACAATTTTAACTCCCACTAGATTGATGCGTTCATAACATGTTCACATCAGCATACGCTGAACCCACAGGAGGCAAAACTTCGGATTGCGGAAAAACTTCATAATGAAACATAGGCCAATTCCGTGCGTGAACCGTGAACATGGGTTTATTCCCAACATGCTAGAATTTGCTTATTACTGCGGTACTCAGGGAATATTCAGAGGATTTCAATTCTGATACGCTCGCTCGGTACGAGTGGCCAATGTTATAGGTACATGACTTTTGACGCCCTGAGGGGATCGGATTGAATCATTTTTGGTGAACTTATTTACTTAAGATAATGCATGTGTTAAATTATTAAATTAATTTTGCATGAATTAAAGTTTGATAGACGGATTTATACAGACTAATTTAGTTATCTTTGTGCTAAACTTTTTCCAGATTCAAAATTTGTTTTGAAGTGAAAACCTTATAGATTTCTGTCAATCCAGACATTCTCAAAAACTTTCTTTATTTATAGGATATTAATATTATAACGTTTTGTGAACCTACCAAAACTTGACAAAGTATACGTAAAAAGTATAAAAAAGCTCTGAGTATCTGCAAGTGTTGAAACTGGCCCAAAAACTTACATCCTAATTTTTCACCACGTCCACAACGTTTCTTACAATACATGTTATTACCTTTGCACCATATTTAAACTTAACCTCACAGCACCCTTAAATTACGAAAATCGTTTTCGACTGCGTTTAAAATATTAAAATACAAAAGTGTCGGCAGGCGTGTGGACGGGTAAATCGCCTGTAATCTTATCCTTATTTATAGAACAGTGAAATTGCACTTTACAAGTGAAACGAGACGTTCATCAAGTTTGTTGGTAGTTAAAGTGTAATGAGTATGGTGATGTATCGAAGATTGATGCCTGAGGTGTTTCGTATTTATACAGGGTTACTTGTAAAACACCAGCAACCTCTCAGGACAAGATAGCTAACATCATAAGTAACAACATTTGTTCTACGACTTTTGGCATAACGCAATACATTATTTTTAAATGATTTTTTTTAAGTTTTTATTGTACTCTCCTAACATTTGTAAGTCTATGTTCTATTCATTATCGAAAGGACGACGCGACGCCTCCTTTCCCCTCTCGTTCGCTTCTTGTTTACGTAATTTTTGGGATGCGCGTAGAGTTTATAATATTCAAACGGAAAATTAAATGAATATTTTAAGATTTATTTTTGTATGAAAATAAAGTCTAACAAATTATCAAAAGTCGTAGAACAAATGTTGTTACTTATGATGTTAGCTATCTTGTCCTGCGAGGTTGCTGGTGTTTTACAAGTAACCCTGTATATAGTGCAACACTTGAACACACACATATGAACATAACTATACTAGCTATCCGCCTGCGGCTTCACTAGCGTAGTGAAAGAAAAACCCGCATATTTCCCGTTCTCGTGGGAATTCCGGAAAAATCTTTTCCTGTGCGTTTTATTAGGTCTTTAGCTGTCATCGTACAAAATTTCATCCAAATAAGTTCAGTAGTTTTTGAGTGATGCTGTAACAAACAAACATACAAACTTTCGCATTTATAATGTTAGTAGGATATGTTAAGTAGATGTCGCTTCGATAGTGAGAAGATTATCGCAAATTATAAGTGGTGCTAGACTACTTTGAAGCTGATTTTCTCGTTTGAATGAATTGATTATTGTTTATAACGAGGTTGTGAAATCATTTATTAACAGCCATTAACTATCCGCGTAATTTTTATTTAACTAGACTTGAGTTAAACTTGACTTTTATAATCATTTTAGTATTGGTATACGTGATATTTATGTCTCTGTCAGTATATTATGTAGGCTTTTGATATAACTATAATATTATAAATACGAAAGTTTGTGAGGGTGGATGGATGGATGGATGGATATTTGTTACTCTTTCACGCAATTACTACTGAACCGATTACAATGAAATTTTATATGTAGATAGCTGAAGACCCAGAATAAGACATAGGCTATATTTATACCGGAAATCCAACAGGAACGGGAACTATGCGGGTTTTTCTTTGAAAACGCGGGCGAAGCCGCGGGCGGAAATCTTGTATATTTATAAAGTACGGAGGATAGGCCTAACAGCTATCTATCAAGTAAGTTGCAGGTAAAACATCTCCACAAAATATACAATTTGAATTGTAAAAATGCATTCAGTAAATATGAAATTATTCATTGCACTTCAAACAAGAACTAATAACGAGTTAATCGATCCATTCGATACCGATTAGCAGTAACTTTATTAATCAATTCAATCCAAACATTATACAGAGAAGCTTGTTACAAGTTGAACTTTTACTGGATAAATATAATTTAAAGGAAAAACGGATACTAATTTATTTATCTATTGTTTATGTATCTTTGTATTTGGTTCATGATATTTAAATTTAATTCTCTTTTGCGAATTTGCTTGTGAATGTAAATACGCAAGTAGATGTGTATGTGAATTATGTGTCATAAGAAGTATGTTAAAACGATTTTGTATAAACAAAAATGTAGAGATATTCTAGATCTCGGAGGATGAACATAGAATGTTTGTTATGAAAATAAAACAGTGTAAAATAAAATCATAGTATCAGCACAGCACTGGAACGGAATGCAAAATAAACATTTATTTTTTATTGAAACTTATAATAATATCGTCCATAGCTTTTCGCACGATTATTATGTTATCTATTTAATTAGTAGGTACTTTTGTACTATCTTGATTGTAAAGTTATGTTATTGGGATCTTATTAATAAAAAATTTGTATCGAAGGTTTCACCATAATTTCGAGTGTTCTGTAACCTTATTTGACGTTTGATAGAATTAATATCTGATTATAATATCTTCATAATAGGTACATATATGTAGTATAGTTTTGTTCTAAAGAGCTTTTATGAATAAAGGCTTTTTGACATTCTGAATCATCTTAATTCGGATCTCCTACTAAATACCCCATCGGCTCTTAGACCATATAATAGTAAGCCTATAAACGTGCTATAACTTTTCATGTATAAAACCGCAAGTATACATCTATTTCATGATAACAAACAGGAATAAAACCGATGTGAAACGTTTTGCAAATCCGCCGATCAACGTCAATCAACTGTGTCCGAATGGATTCATTAAACAAAGGTAACGAACGAATGTTATTCCGAAAACTGCAGTAACATTAGTGTATTATTATCTTTTATAAACACAAATGGATTTAATACGTCTTTCGTTTGTTTGTGTTTGTTTATAATAATTGCGGAAGTATGTGTGTTTTGATAGTATATTAATGTTTGTAAGGAATAGCTAGAATATTTAGATTTTATTATTATTTTCTCAGCTGTACTGTACATCAGTGTATTAAACTGCACTGTAAATCAGCGTATAAATTTTTCAACTATAAATGTATGCAAAGTTCAACTATTAAGAAATGTAGGTTTTCTCTTACCCCGACGGTTTGCAAAACGATGAACTTTGTTTAAGCAAATCGATGAATTTCACTTTTCTGCATAAGGCAATCCAAAAAACAATCATATTTTTGTTATCATCCTATAGATGACTACGCGTGATCTTGTCCTAATCATTTGCTGAAACAAATAGTTTAAATGAAAATCTATAATAACAATTGCTTACTACAAAATATTATGAACTCCAGCATTGTGTTCATTTAATTTGTTACTAAACAAAACACAACAAATGAAATCTTATTGCTTTTGTAGCTTCCTGTTTTCACGTCAATCTCAGAAGAGTTAACGAGCGAACGTTCCAACTAAATATATTATCTCCAACAGCAATAATGTGTCGGAAAACGTAAAATATATTCAAAGTAACCTAATTTCGAATCAGGTTTCTTAGCCAAGGTCTTCTTTTCGTTTTATCGTTATTGTAATGTAATTTTTAGGTGATTGTAGCTATAAAATGTAATATTAATAAAACATCAATGAATCTTTAAATAGTTCGTATTTATTTAAATTATGTTTTATGAGCGCGATATAGCTTATTAATTCGCCATAAAATATAAAATTAGATAATGACGTCATAATATACAATATCGAATATCACCCAAGCCTACTTAACATTAAGCTCAAAAATGAATTCTCATTTGAATCATTAACGCCTCAAACTCGTCAAAAATAAGTGCCCAAAATAAATCAAACTAACGACACAGCGTCTCATTATGTCGTCGAAGCATCAACACACTGTATTTTGAAGTTTTTGGATAACATCGCGTCGTGAGCGAATGCGCTAGTTAACACATAACGAGGTGTGGAGCATAGCCCACCAGTCATGATCATGTCTTACTGAGTTATTCGCCGACCACTGACCCTTTGGTAAGAAAAAAATGTTCGATACAGCCGTGCGCACAATTTTGAACTCAATACCATCACAATAGAGATTGAATTTGAATGGGATCAAGTGGTGATATAGGATGTATGCGGCAGATGTCGGCACAAGCGATAATTTGTATGCCTCATTGTAGTATTATATGTACGTGAGGTAAGAAGAACCCGTATGAGTGAAATGTGCGTCAAAATTGTTTAGCTCTGTACTGAGTACAGAACTACAGAGTATGTAATATGTAGTCTGTACGGTGAATGTGCTGAAGTAATTGCGGTATCAAGTAGCATAGCTAGATGTTAGATGGGATCCAGTTGAACATTTCTTCTTTGTAGCTATGAAAATGTACTACCTATGTAGTATCTTGTTCGATAATTGCCGAGATTATTATATAGACTTTTAACAAAAAACTAAAACCTCCAAAGTATCCGAACTAAACTACATTATAAAAAAGATTTATCAATATCCATTCACCCAGTTGAACGTTCTGAGGGAACAAACCCAAAAAATACAGGAAAATTGACCTCCTTCTTTGTTTTAAGTGCCTACGTTGTAAAGCAAATGTAAAAAGTAGTGTATCATAATATTATAATAGTGTCCAAATTCAATTGTAATATTAATTTTATAATTTCAAAGACTAATATTTAATCAAGCTTGACATATTTGCATCTCTTAAAATTGTTATCATATATATAAATTTAGCAATCCTATTGAAGATAGATCAGGCGTAAGATCAAGGGCTTTGAGTGCTCTCTGAAACACAATTGTGTGACATCACATAAATTGTGTAGCCACCAATAAATTGATCTTCAGAGGCATCTTAATTTATTAGACAGGTTTTAAACTAAGGTCATTGTGGGTTGGTAATAATTATTATTGCATTAACGATAATATATTACGAAATATAGAGTTTCTTGCCGGCTCTTCTCTATATACTGCTTTCCGAAAAAGTGGTAAATGGTAAAAAATAATCGATTGAAATGACGATTCAAAAATGCTTCCAGAAGAATTGTAATTGAATAAAAAAAGGTTTGAATAATACTTTAGGATAATTTGAAAAATATTCGCTTCAATTGTATTGTTATTATGTCTATTGTATTTCGTACACGAGTGTTATATAATTTTTACTAAAAGTGCCCATAGACCCATCTATGATATGATCAACACCATCATTTGCATGAGAAATGTTCTACGAAATAAAAAAACTGCAATGTAATAATTTTCAATACAATTAATGTCATCACATATCCTTTTTTGCTTTTTATAAGTTCGCTACAAACTAGTTATAGGGTAACCACTTATTTTGATTGACGGCCGGATAAAGGTATGTTAAATATCTCTGCGCTATATTTACGATATTATTATTGAACGTTTAACACGTTGGCAGATTATACCTACGTTAATTTCTTTAAGGGCGGATAAAATTATTATTGTCTTGAGTTAATAAGATTTGCTTATAAAAATAAAGATACGTCTTTAATTACTAAGATGCGACTAGTTTGTAGATAGAGTAAACTAAGTGAAATGTAAGTAATTGCGAAAAATTTTCAGTTAAGTGCGGTAGGTAGTGGATAAAGTAAGTAGAGTTGTTAAAAAATAAATCTCTAAATCAAACTCAAAACTTACGTGAGTGAGTATACAATACATAATATTACGTGATATTACTCTCTACTTTTGATTCAAAGTTAATTTTCAATCCATAAACATTTTCAGGTAATTTTGTAGTGTATCGATATTTGATTTAAACCATATCCAGTACTCATTTCATTCAAAAGTAATTTAAATTACCAATTATTCTATGAACCGGTATTATTCTATAAAGCATAAAAATATACGCACTTATTTCAAGTAATTGTGTTGTTACTGTAACTGTAGCATTATGAATTTTCATTTTACATAGATTTTCAAAACAATTGATTGACGAACACAAAGGTAATTCCAAGCAGCCATTACTAGGTAACCGTGTTTATTACTGGTGTCGGCTGCTCGATTGACGGTAAATTTGTCAACAATTTAAGTTACGCGGACGACATGGTTTTGTTGGCTCCCTCAATCAGTGCGTTACGAAAACTTTTAGAAAAGTGTGAAGAATTTGCCGTGGCCCACGGGCTCAGATATAATGTTAAGAAGAGTAACCTTTTAGTGTTTCAATCTCGTGGTTTTAGAGTTGACACAGTACCGCCGGTGTTTCTCGACCATACACCATTACAGAGGGTCTCTCAATACAAGTATCTGGGCCACTGGGTCACGGATGAACTCGTGGATGACGCCGACATTGAGAGGGAGAGGAGGGCGCTGGCCGTCAGGGGTAACATGCTGGCCCGTAGGTTTGCACGCTGCTCTCGCGAAGTAAAGGTGAGTTTATTTAAAGCATTTTGCCAATCCTTTTACACGTGCAGCCTATGGGTTAGTTACACCCAGAGGGCGATCAATACCCTCCGGGTTCAGTATAACAATATTTTTAGGATGTTGCTGGGGTTGCCGAGATACTGCAGTGCGTCAGGAATGTTTGCGGAGGCGCGCACTGACGGATTCCACGCAATCATGCGAAAAAGAGCGGCATCCATGATGCGCCGTGTCCGGCAATCGTCCAGCAGCATCCTAGCTGTATTCGTGGACAGATGGGATACCAATGTCTTGAGACATTGGGTCAAAATCCATGTCTCAAGCAGGTTGTGATATAAGATTGTTTTTAATATTAGATAGAATTGTAATACTAACATAGTTTTAAGGCCAATTACTAACAATTATATGGATACTTTATCTGAAATAAATGAAATAAATAAATAAAATAAAATTAACTAAACACTGTGTACAACTCGGTTCCAAACAGAACTCTGCCTGTTCGTTTGCTTGAGATGGTCTAACACTTGTATCCTCCAGCCCTTTGTTGCAAGCTCCTGTGTTCTTGATAGAATATCCTAGTTTGGTGTGGGGCCTGAGTCATAGGATTCAGCAATTGTCATTGTGTTTTATTGACTCAAACTCAAATATTTATTCATTCAACTAGACTTTGTTAAAAATCTCATTTCAATCGGTAAATTAAAAAAAAAACAAATAACAACCATCGATTGAAATGATATTTTTAATGTGTCATTGTGACTAAAGAGTATTAAGTTTTGCTTGCTGCGTCTGCGACTTTTTTCGTCTGAGCGTTGAAGTGATTCTTTCCACGCAATCTGCAACAAAAATATTTATTTAATTAGAATATAGAGTTGCTAAACTAAAGGCGTTAAATCAAAACAACAAAAAAACACTAAAATTTAAAATTCACAACTGTTTTTCATACGTCTGATAGTTATTGTACAACTAATACAACCGAAATAAATATGAAGACTATTTTTGACTTTAAATTACAGTTTACACATACAATTCCGTTTCCTACAAATTAAGTAGGTACATACCTACTAATAATTATTATCACAAGCGCTCCGCTTATACATTAAGACAACTTTATACTTGTACTAGTGTAATATACATAATATTATATATAAATGTACGTTCTGCCGTACTGCAGTGCGTGTTCTCTTTTCCAGTTACAATTTAACTTCGCACGAGATCATGTTAATACTAAGTGTGATTAGAATTTTTATTTATATGACTAGTGTAAGAACTTAACTTATTATAAATATAACTGCACGAGAAATATAAATTATTATGAATAAAAAAGCATAAATATTTCTTTGAAAATAAGGCAAATGCAACCACATATTTTGTTGAATTTTGGTGGAAAAGTTTAAAGGAAATTTGGTAATTAAAAATAATCACCTTCTTTTATTTACGTAATATACTTGATGTTTAAATACATAAATATCAATTACTATATACGATTATATTGCACCAGCAACATACGTTTTCTACGTGTATAGAAATTTAGGTTTTATTATAAAGTAAATAAAATTTTATTTAAGTTTCACACCTCGTTCGTTCCCTTCGTAAATAATACAGTTATCACTGTACAATTTCATATGTTGCAGTCCAAATGAATATATGCAATAAAATAAATTTAAACATCCCGTCTGGAGTCCATAAAACTGTAAGAAATGTGCAATTTTCTTTCATTTTTGCGCCATCTAAATTCACTGTTTCATACGTTATGTATGCTATGTTTCATTAAATGCAGACGGTTTAGATTCGAGCGCATAATGCAAGGTATGGCCGTTAATTTTTACGATAATGGTGTCTCTACACTTGGTGAAGATACAAGGAAGCCACCGAGTTATTTTCTGTTAAGCTCACAATATTCGTGCGATCTAATGAAACTACAGCTTAATATTACATCGTGGCCAGTTAGCATACAACGATGGTACAATGCAGATGGCTTTTCAGGTAATAGAAAAGGCGATGCGCTTTTTAAATCTACATAATAGCGGAGAAAATGTAAAGAAAACTATCTTCGCTCCGAGAAATACGTTTTGTTCTTTGTTACTTAAGGTATTTTTAAGTGCTGTTTGAACCGTCTATAGACGATTCGAATAATTGTTTCCTCAATGTTTGCTGTTAGCAAAATAAGCATTTCTATTTCAATAGAACGTAAAAGTTCTGTGGAAAGTTGTTAGATGTTATTGTTTTTTAATACGTTCGTGAAATCTATATGCGATTACTATCTGTTGGGTGATTTGGACGTAATAAAATAATTATAATTCAAGCTAATTATTATATGCAATTTTTATGTTCACATAAGAACAAACACAAGAAAATAATAATTCGTCATGTTGGCTCTATAAAATAGGAAACACTGTTTCATTGACATTGAACTATGCGCTATTTATATAAAAAATACATATCTAATTCAAATAAATACTTGTAATAAAACACAATTACATAACCTGATTTTATTCAACTTTGACTTACTTTGTCACCAACTCTGAAGTAATGTGCATAAAATACGCCGTACCTCCATGATTAACACACATGAAAATACGCCGTAATTATGGCAAATGAGTAACCACATTCCCCTTTTCATTTACTAATTAATCCGAAATTCCCTCAAATAATAGCCTCTTAAAACGATTACACGCGCAGACGCGTCAAACCGACGTAACACATGTCAATTATGTAGGCTTTCAGCTTTTTATCAAGCAATATGCTCCGGATTTTGGTGGGAAATGATAAATGGTTCGTATATTATGTTCAGTTGTACTGTAATAGTAACAGTGCAAAGATATAAACTGGGTTATCTAGTGTTTTTTTTAAATACCTTCTATTTATCACACTACATAACTAGCCTTTTTAGTTAAGGAGAAGAGAGTCTTAAAAATAAGTGATTGTATTCTTTCCTTGTATCTCTTACAGAAAACGAGACTATCAGTGAAGTTTTCAGAAATGTGCCTGTAAAACACACCCGATCATATTAATAAATTATTATATCTATATCTTATTAGAGCTCATACTGAAACACCAGCACTGTATCAATCGAATATCTACAAGTAAAAACAGCATGCATTTCCTCGAGCAAAACATCAAATTAAAACTACGAACAGACCTACGCCAAAAACACCAGTCTCAAATTGAGGCAATCTCATACAATCAAACGCTGCACTAATTGTCCTTCTGATTGCACCTCTATAATTAACCACAATGCACTAACCGGACGGAATTGGCAATCAGTTAATGACTGTACGTAGGTGTTTGTACTATCTTAATGATTGCTGCTATCAAGTCACAGTTTACTACAACATTTAGCGTTAATTCCTGTATGAATTACAACGTTATCAGATATTGGCTTGAATGTATTATATACAATAATATTATAAGATCGCTAATATTATAAAGCTGCACAGCTAGTTTGCTTGAAAGCGTTAATCTCAAAACCACGGAAAAATTATTTCACTGTTAGATAGTCTATTTATCGAGGAAGGTTCTATAATATGATCGCCACGCATTCAGAAGGCTCTATATCACGCCGAGACGAACGGAGCAACACGGGGCATAACTAGTGTATTAATTATGTATACAGAAAGATTATATTATAATAGTAATATTAGCAAACAAATAAACTGAATTTTCATACATGAGCTTTTAAGCTTCATTTAAAAGTTATGTACCTACGTATCATATTAAAATAAAAATACCTTTATCCATTAAGCAAAAACTGTACACAACCTGTTTCCACATGAAGTGCCGTTTGAAATTCCAAAAACTCGTATAAAAAATTTGCAACTTTTTCTTATAATCTGAGTACAAAGTAGAGTGTATGAGAAACAGCGACACGGGAACCGAACCAATGGACTGTGGAGACTGTATTGGGTTACAGAAACGATTGTGAAAAATATTGTGTAGAGTTATGAATGTTTAGACTGGCTGTGTTAATTAAAATATTGTGTGAAATGTTTGTGTGTTTAATTGTAATTATAATCATAGAATGATCAATGATATTATATTATATAGAAACAAGAGGTAGATACGTCATCAACGCACCAAAACTGATTCCGTGAATTGGTCCAAATGCAATCAGTCAGATTGTCACCGGTCCCAGTGAGCGTATGTGCCGATAGGTACATTAAAGTTGTCGAAAATGCCTTCTTGTGTGTTCAGAAAGTGCACGTATTCGTGCAAAAAAATAAAGAAAAATAAAGGAATATCATATCACAGCAAAATATATTAAATTATTACAGTTTAAGAGTAAAAATAACAATTTACAATTCTTTATGAATGACACTTGCTTGACACGTGTATTGAAATAATGAAAGGGATAAAACATTGCTTCAATCACTAGTGTGACAAAGCTAGCGTACACTGTGTTCAAAGATTATCATGTAGATACGATTATTGAAAATAGAACGGTTATTTTATTAATTTCGATTTGGGTAAATACTTGATTATTTTTATATTTAAATCCACACAGTGCATATAATTAACAAATATATCTATTTATTATATACAATGAAATCGTGATGGCAAAAATGTTTGTTTGCAAAAATGAAGTTGAACATACGTATGTACTTTAAAGAAAAGATTATCGCTACTGACGAAAAATGCTATTTGCTTTTCTGTAAATAGCTATTGAACATAAATTTTATTTGTGTTTTAGATAAAAAAGGCTTATACTTCATCCTTTCTTTTATTTCATCCTTTTTTTTCATCTAGGCACCACTATTATTATAATTATCCTACAAGTTGGAGTGATGACCTAGTACGGGTTTCGGGAACTGCCTTGAAACGAATAGCGGTCCTTATGGAGTTCTATAAGGAGGACTATGCAGTATGCTCAGCAGTGGGTGTTTATCGGGTGAAATGATGATGACCGAAAACGAACACCACAGCTCGTAATAAATACTTAATACAGTTATATCTCCAAAAAAGTTTTTTTTTTTTTCATTTTAATACAACATCATAATAATAATTAAATAGTAAATGAAATTGTCACATTTATTTACTTGTGCAGGAAACCTAACATCTATAACATTGAACCTTCTGTGTCGTTAGTCTATGCCAATTACCATGGCAACTATTTGTTTATTTATATTTAATTGGTGAATTCTTATGACTTTTGCTTACACCTGAACGGAAGTGACAAACTATCTTTGTCTTTTTTGTTTATATCATTTTATTAGAGCCATATCTCTTATACAGTCTGTCAATGTAATAGACCGGGAGATACTGACACAAAATTTCGAGTCATTTGTAACAGGATGGCGGTTCTACAGGGGTCTTAGTACGCAATGACAAAAAGAAAAACGATGGCGTGAACGCTGGTACCGGCGGCTTAGTCAAGTGGGCGTTAGTCGAACTCGTCGGAAAATAGCGAAAGTCAAACGATTTGTAACAGTATGGCACTTATTTTTCCTGTAAGTTTGAGGATCAACAAATATAAATACAAAATTTCAAAGATCTAAGTGTTGGAAATCCTCACTTATATAAATTAATAATAAATTAAGTTTTCAAGTATAACAGCACTTTTTCCCCCTACTAGAAGTATGGCGAATATAATAATGGTCACATTTTATCAAATACTCTCCAAAAATCCAAATGCAATACTGGTACAAAGAGTTTGGCGAAATAAAATTTTTTTGCAGATTTTCGGCGGTATGGCGACCATTTGGAATCGTCCGAAAAGTATGGCATGGCGATTTTCGTAAATGGCTGCACGACGATAGTTACCTGTGCAAAAGTTAGCCTGGTACAAATGGTTGAATGTTTGTTTTATTTAAATCAACACATTCGCGTCGGTATGGCGGGCTGTAAGTCACACCGGAAAAGTATGGCATGACACTACCGCCTACTACTTTTTTATGGGCTATCGGTAAATTCTAAAATTTTTGTGTTACAAATCGTTTGACTTTCGCTATTTTACCGACGAGTTTGACAAACGCCCACGCGACTAAGACACCGGTACCAGCGTTCACACCATCATTTTTCTTATTGTCATTGCGTACTAAGACCCCTGTAGAACCGCCATCCTTGTTACAAATGACTCGAAATTTTGTGTCAGTATCTCCCGGTCTATAATAAATTATGTAAAATGAAACTTGTATTTGTGTGTGCCTGACACTGCATATGAAGCATTTTTTTTTATATATTGTGAGTATATAACGTATCTATACATAAAATATCATTGAGAATGATCGATAAACTGCGACTATAATTAGATAAATGATATCGTCATGAAACCAATTTCAGATTTGTATTTACGGGATACATTTTAGTTTAAAACTTACAATGAAATTAAAATAAATTTCCTCATAACAGTATTAGAAATTAGAATATAAAAATATAATTATAATGTTTTAATTATTATTACAACTATGATAATACAAAGTATTGTAATATACGCGTAAGTAAAACATAAGAGAATAAGAACTTCAACATGAAAATTTGTATTGCAATAAACTGTCTCAATTACGAGAACTACGCGAGGTAAGCGCCACAAAAGCTACTCTCAC
Source organism: Colias eurytheme (assembly GCF_061535395.1). Taxonomy (NCBI): domain Eukaryota; kingdom Metazoa; phylum Arthropoda; class Insecta; order Lepidoptera; family Pieridae; genus Colias; species Colias eurytheme. The sequence goes on along the minus strand of NC_142993.1, from coordinate 8,860,076 downwards.
AAACCGTTGTCAGTTCTAAAATCGTCTAGCTCTGCGTCCATTCACAGGCAATAATCGAAGAGTAACCCAATCGCTGCGCAGAGGATACGGTGGCAATCTTCATTCGAACGGTCTGAGACCCGCCGCGGAATTCCGTGACGTTATAGGGCTGCCTGGTATGCGCTATAGCCAATTCGTTTGTTTTAATCTATACTTATACGGGCGAAAGTTTTTACGCAAGGTAGGTGTTCGGCTCAATATAAAAGTTGGTATAGGCTACCTTTAATACAGGTACCACGCTAATGAATAAGTTTGATAGTATACTAAATTCTAGTCAGATCTACTAAGCCATTCCGGTGTGAATCTGTAACATACATCCACAAAAACAATCGATTCATCTGCTCTCATTTCATATTTACGTTTAAGCAATAACATGGTCAGATATATTATTAAGGTTTACAGAATGTTATGTATTAAGGGGAAATCACATAAAATATGTTATTCTTCATTTTGTCCGCATTGGGTATCGAACCAAAACCTTCAGCAGTCAGTGCATTATACTAAGCTGTAATCAATATCAATTATTAATTATCACCAAGAATTCAATTCAATTCAATATTTTTAATTTATGGCAATCACCAAGAATTACCATTGGCTATTTGGTAGTTGATTAATATTCGTCTGTCTCCAAGATTCTAGTCATTTGGTAATGTACATACTAGATGTAACGTCAAAATTAATTATGTATTCAAATAGCTGCAAATGCTACATAATTGGATGAGAAACTAATAGCGTCTCTGTGATTATCGATAATTTTGATATTTATTTAATTAACAGACGCAGTTAATTGATTGTGACTTGTCTCATAGCTAAGTATGGTTATTATAGTTCATAGTGTTCTGATGTTATGTATATTGGTTTAAATGCAAAATAAACAAGATAAATGTGTTTCAGATTTTATTTAGCATTTCTGTGCAAGTTGTGTAGTACTAGTGTGTACATTATGTACGGACCGTTTAGGTGGTTTAGATCTTTGGTACAAAATTGAAGAGAGAGAGACCCCAGACTACTAAAATCGTCTGAAATAAACGCAAATGGCCAATGATGATGACAAAATTGACTACGTTTTAATAAATAATTCTCGTTGATTTCTTCAATTCGTCAAATATAATATTACACTCATTAATGAGTTAAATCATTTCAATTTAAAGGAAATCCTATTTATTCAATAATTTCGTCTATAGATCTAAATGAACATAAAAAAAGTAATACTCCAGAAGTACTTATAAAGAAATTGTAACTCGGGATTCAAAAATAGCCTCTAAGTAACCACTTCATTACAAAAGGCTTAATTTTCAAATCTCCAACCTGAAAGCGGATTTACATTTTAACATCAGGAAAAATGGGGTTTCCGTTTGAAAGAAGCCGGATTTAGTTAAAATTTAAACAGAACGATACCTAAAAACATTTGGTTTTTGATACGGGTTAGCTGGCTTTAATAATTTTTTGATAATCCTTGCTCCTGTTTAGATACCTATTAGATACGATTTTTTAAATTTTCGAAAACTTTTGGGTTTGGTTATTAGTAAAATATTAAAATGTTTCGAACTATTTTATTTTTTAACTAGCTGTGCTCCTCGGTTTTACCCGCAGTGCTCCGCTTCTGTTGGTCTTAGCGAGATGATATGATATAGCCTTCCTCAATAAATGGGCTATCTAACCACCGAAATAATTTTTCTAATCGGACCAAAACAAACAAACACACTCTTCAGCTTTATAATATTAGTTTAGATTAATTAATTAAAAATACGTAATATTCGATTAAGAGAACGTTATTAAATAGAAATAATCCTTTAATTACGATTATTCAACCTTCAAGGCAAAGCATCAAAGTAATTTTTTAATGAAACCATAATCTACGCGATATGCGGTGATTCAGTAAGTGTATTAAATTACAGTTAATAAAAAATCATAATGGCGCAAAATATTATCTCCTCACTCCGGCGGTACGGTCATGAAAGGCTTTTTTTCAATATTGAATAAAATGTTATTTATTATCCATAATATGTGGTCACAACATCCTTTAATCATTTTAATATCCTTTTTCAATTTACATGATGAAAATAATTGATACTTAGTACGTGCTTAAAATGTAATACAATTTAAGTTAAAGTATGGAGTATTGAACTAATAGGTACTATATCGTTACCATATTTTTTACAGACAGACAGATAAACAGTTTCATTTTATATAATAAAACTTTGCATAGCTCCAATAAAAACTTCTTACTGGATTAACCACGACATTATTAATAGATTATGAACGAAGAAACACTGTCGTATTATTTTTAACCTGTACAGACGTGTCACAAATTATGATGAATGTAAATAACCCAAATCTTTTCAATTTTCTTTTATTATCAGTATTAGTCCCCAGCGTCGGAGGCGAGTATGCAAATAATACCAAATAACAAAAGAAAATTGCAATGAAACCTCAGCAAAATAATTTGGGCGAACCTTCTAAGACTGTAATTACAGTAATGCCTGCGGATAATACAAAATTCAACAACCACACTGAGAATTATTTTAAACACCAAGAAAATGTAACGCGTATCAAAAGTAATTTAACAGAGGAAAATGTACCAAGGCAGATAAGGCGGTCCGAAGGTGGTAAAGAAATTCAATGCGTATCTTGTGAGGGAAGAGCTAAATCCAAAAATGATGGCAGGTGTTATAACGGCAATGCGTAAGTATAAATCTAAATGCTTTAAAAGAATATCTATTTGTCAATCAATAATGCCTTTAAATCACCATAGTATGAACCATTTTTATGTGTAATTTGGAACTATCACCGGACCAATGATTGCTTCATAAAAATGTCACCTTCTATTTTTAGCACAAAACCTTTTAAGCTAACTTTTTTCAAGTACTATACAGAGAAGTCTATCCTATTACTTACACAAGTTCACTATTAATAATAATAATAATTTATTACTATTGATACTTATTCATATTGCTAACTAACTTATACATTTACAGTCAAAGTTTAGTTAACTGTAGCAACAGTGAAGAATGTTTCACAGAACTACACCCACAATACATTAAGAGGGGCTGTATGTCCCGAAGCAGGTTAAATAGGACATTTATATGCAAATGTCCACTCTGCAATGACAAACCATTTGATGACACCGCTTCCTACGAATACAAGACAATAAGAGATTGGGAATACGATAACAGGCGACTGCGAAGTGCGGATAAAGGGATGGACCTGATATGTAAGGTTTGCGAAACTAGAGGCATCAATCCTGCGATGGATAATCATTGTAAACATGGTAAAAAGTAAGTATGTATTAATTATTAATTTTGAAAACTACTGTGAATTTCTACCTTTAGAAAAAAAATTAAATTTCATAAGCGGCATTAAAATAATTGTTTTAAGTGTTTTAATAATTGTGTTTGTTTTATCTTTCAGTACAGAATACATGGTGTGTGGCAAAAATCAACATTGTTTCACGAATATTGATTCAGGTTCCGATTTTGTAGCAAGAGGCTGTATAGATATACCTGCATTTAATTCATTGTATTATTTCTGCAACAAAATTCTGTGTAATAATGAAAATTTTAACAAACCCGAAAACTATAGGCGAAACTACGACTACCATATAACAAATAATGATTTAACCGATACAAAAGCTAGAGTATTTGTTTTAAATTCATCTGCAAAATCTATTGTTATGAAGTTCAATATTTTAAAACATTTGTTGTGGCGATATATCCTTATTTATTTATTTTGAATTTACACCATGTTTATGGCAACATGAGGCCTTTGATGGACGCCAATCCAAATGTCAATATTGTAAGTTCTGTGACAGAAGAAATAATATCTTGCAATGAGTTCCATAAAACTGTTTTATTTACTTTTACCAATTGTAATTACAAATGAAATTGAAGAGAAAATTAGACCGACTTTTACAAATTTTCGACAAAAGGTTGAAGAAATTTTACCAGAAACGACTCTTGCTGATGATGATACTTCAAACATTGTATCGTTTTTGGTTAAAAATGTTAAAGAGCTATTTGGTTCACATTTAGTAGTAAGCGATGCTGGTCAAATGAAAGAGGAAGATACTACGCCTATACATGAAGTAATTACTAGTAATTCGAAGACGAAACTCTTGGCGGTATATAAAAACCAAACAATAACAAAGTCGTCGTTTGATGCACCTACTGATGTTGATGGAGCAACGAATTTCCTAATTCAGGATCTATTAATAAAGAATGAATTGTTCAATCTATCTAGGGATTTAGATGCAATATCCAAGGAGGAAGCTACAGAAAAAGCTATTAAAGCTATAAAATCTACAGTTGATACAACTACCGTACAGATAACTCAGGAACCAAATGTTTCAATAACCAGAAAGTCTTGTATATTTTGTAACAACGTTGACATAGAAGATTGTACTGATCCTAAAAATAAACTGTGAGTATGAGCGCAATCAATTACATATTGATTTGAAAATAATTTGATGTCAGGTAATGAATGTTTATTTGTTTCAGAATACCATCCACCGTGTGCGAACAAGACGAAGATTTGTGTTATTCTCAGCACACTCCATTTGGCATAATTGACCGAGGCTGCTTCAATATAAATCGGAACATTACGTTGTATGTTTGTTCGTGCAATCTTTGTAATTACCTTGCCATTTCTGAAATGCCGCAAATATTTTCTACGAAGCGAGATTGGATTGAAAATGTCATAGAAATGTCTAGGACAAAGCGCTTCAGGCTGTCTGTCTTCAAAGATATGACGTGTTTGCGATGCGAAGCCAACGTAACTAGGAAGAGTAAAGACATTGTCGAGAGCACTAATTGTTTAGAAGGCAATATGTACGTACAGTTCAATAAGTTGATTATTGTTCTTGATAGTCTAATTATAATAGTGAGATTCTATTCAAAGCTATCTAAATTAACAATTGTATGGCAAAAGTAGATATGTTTAAATATGATAATTACTATGACTACGCAAATACACGTGTTATAATTCAATATTTGAATTGATAAAATTGAATTTCCTTATTATGTTACTTTTTTTGGTATTCTTAGTTATTTATTAATTTAGTTTATTCCTTAGAGGTGCGTTGCCAATACAAGAGTGCTCTGATGACGAGATCTGCGGTGTTCGAGCTATAAGAAGCGAAGGCTACCTCTGGCGTGGTTGTATCTCCCGTCCTTTGTATAACTATTGGTGGAATCTATGTGATACTGATTTATGTAATTATGATGCTTTGGTATCAATGTACGATAATTTTTGGTAATTTTTATTGTTTGTATCCAGTTTATCTATCTATATCTGTTTTTGTGTATACCTCTGTAAACTTTTTCTGTAATAAAACCTGAATGCGAGCAAGACAATAAGATTTTCATTTTTTCGTTATTAAAATAGTATTTAACTGTTTAGTTGCTATAATATTGTGATATGTTATCTACTGTATCTGTTTTTATTCATACCTTTATAAAAACGTTACTTTTGAAGTATATCTTGAGTAAATAATAAGTTGTTCAGTTATCACATCATCATTCTGGGAATAAAATTGAATATAAGTGTTAAGTTTGCTATTCTATCGTGATACATTTTGTTAGACTAATTACTTATACATACATATATGTAAAATTTAGTACATCGGTTCTCAAAGAATCAGTTCAGGTGGAATGATGAGCGTTTGAAGCATCGAATCGTTGATCTGAAATATTACACGAATCCTGATTTTACACTTCCTTGCATTTGCTTTTAGTCTTAGAACTATCATCGGCATTGAGCTCAATATAAATTTGATTTTAATATGGAGTATGTTAGAATAGCTGTTATAGGTACTCTTATTAATAAATGCAACTAGATTGCATCGAAGTGCCGAAATATAAGAATATTTGTAGTTATATGCGAACCCTGTTTTAAGAATATAGCATTATAGCATTACTTGCACATTCACCGCCTCCTTGGTACAGTGGTTGACGCGTGAGCGTAGAACCGAGGGGTCCTGGGTTCGATTCCCGGTGGAGACGAAGGAAAAAAAATGTCTCGATCTGGCAGGTCTCAGAATGCTGATCACCTACTTGCCTCTAAAGAAAATCGATCTGTGAAACAGATGTGTGCATAATGCATCTGCCCCTTACCACACTTGGGGATATGGGACTTCACTTATATTATTTGCACATTAATTAAAAATAACTAGTTTGTCTCACTTTTTAATACACGTTCGTCAGTATATTGCAATAAAATTAATTTCTTCGTTAGTTACCTAAAGTGTACAAGGTTACTTGGTCTTCTTGAAACCTTTCAAAAGGTTTGCACATAGTTTTCTAATAGTTAAAATAAAAACAAAATGCACACAAACCTTTCAAAGAAGCACTGCACTATTTTATATCTGAAAAATGAACACAAGCATTTCTATTAAAAATATCATGTGTTACATAACTGGAATGACCTACAAGTAATCCAGCGACCAACACTGCATGAAATCTTATGAAAACTGAAGTACCGTATACTTCATATTTCTTTTCCACAAGACTTGCCCGCAGATATTACCAGACAGTCTTATAATGCAGCTTTTTAAATATTTTAAAAATAACCACCGAGATGATCTCTTTTATATGTTAATCCAAGATTCACATTGCATTTGAGTTTGGATTTTTGTATAACTTTTTTAAGTCGTGATTCTGGCGTCGCTTTCATGTAAATTTTTTAAGATAAGCTCATTGAAAATTTGTAATCTAAGTAAATAAAAGTATACGGCGAGTGTTAGAGTTGCATTTTTGATTTTGTAAATAAGGCTTTATAATATGTACACATACACACAAGGTTTGCATAAATATAACTATCGACTTTTTAAGAAAGGAGACTGTTGCATATAGTGATAGCAGGAGATCATATTTTTATTTTAGTAAATCTATTTTTTCAATATACTTTCGAACTAAATTTGAATAAAACTTTGAAAAAAGTTATCAATGTCCTCGATTTTCTTCAGTTTTTCAAAACACTATGTTCAGCTCTTTGTTGCCCTGAAAAAATAAGAAAAAATGTTTCATACATTAAATGTAAAGATAGAATAAGGTACAATCGGAGGAAAATCAATATTAAACAGTCACCGTTTTTAGAAATACGAAATAATTTAATAAACTGTCGATATAACGATTTATAATAAATGCCTACCTTTCAATATCTGGCCAACTAAAGTCTAGATATACCTTTGGAACAGAGCCAAAAGCAATAATAGTTACCCTTTCGAGCCTTGACCTCTGAAATCACTTTAGAAGTACTTCAAAAGTTAGTAAAACTCAAGTTACTGATACCATAAATTTTTCTGTGATCCTCTAGAGAAAAATCTGTTTTGCTTTACAGGCTTTGCGATATCTTCTTGGAACCATTCTTCATAAAATACTTGAGTGATTTAATTTTGGATAGTCCAAGTGTGTTACCTGTAGGCTTCTGTAATAGTAGATAGATTAGTTTAAATCTTATATTATAGCGATGTGAGCTATAGGTAACGCTTTGTTTTAAAAGTATTTTAGTTTTAAAAAAATCTATACCCATTATTTATTATTAAATTTCAAAATTCCTCGCCTATCTTTTGCATACGAAATTTCGGTCGAATCGTGTCGAATATCTATTATAGACACATAATTATAATTATGAAGATAATTGGTGTGGTACATGCTAAATGAATAAATAAGAAGGTTAAAACAAAATTGATTGGTAATAAAACTTCTTTTTATCCTATAATAAAGTTATAAATTTAACATAGGAAATAACTTCCATCGGCACTCATTAGACGGTATTTCATATCATCTCCGTTTCCACTGCAAGTCAGCTTAGTTATAACCTAAACGTGACTCGCCTACCACAGGAACCCTAGGTTATTTATTGAAGTAGGGAGAAGGTCACTCGTTAGTACATTTTTCATTTAATCAGCTCGCAGCACGTGCCGGCGAAGCCTTTGAATTAAATCTATAAATGTCCAGGGAATGAGGTTACCTTAGAGGTTACTATTTGTATGATTTATTTCAAAAGGTTATGCCGATTTGTGAAGCGAGTTGCTTAGTAACGGTTATCACGATATTCAAGGCCATTTTTGACAAGATATAGGAATTTTTGATGATGTATTTACTTTAAAATACTTGTACAAAAGACGGTACATGCTAAGTGCACAGCAGACACGTTTAAATTCCCACATAATCTGATGTATTACGTTAAATATTGTATACAGAATCGATTTACGCTTGCCTTTATAGAAAACCATTTTCTTGAGCAATGCTCACTCGTGTGTACGATGTTCGCAGCAGAAGATAAGGCTTTATGAGAGCCTACCCTATCCTATAATTTTCTACTTCCATCCAGCCGCTGAGACGCTGTTTATCTGACAAACAAAACATAAAACGCGTTACGCCCTTGGCGGAATAGCATCTTGTTTACACCAACTGCGATTGCAAAAATCTTAGGCGACTGTCATAGGGAGAGATAGGCGGGATTTTGAAGCTTTTATACATGTATTGTAAAAAAGTCAAAATTTTACAGGCAGCTTTATTAAGTATAGATGACTGGATTGTTTATACAGTTAGTTACTTATGCTTATATGGCGAATAGCCATACATAATTAATATATCCAATAAATTCTATTTACAATTTTGTCAAAACCAAAATCGATTATAAGGAACTGATTGCTGGGTGTACACTATACTATTTAACACGTATAAAAAAATGTTGTGCTCTTCGAATATTGATTTTGATTATAGACATAGCTACAATTAAATAAATACATATACATAATTTTTATAACCAAATGGAGATTGTGATACAAGGTGAGTTTGCCTCTATCTTTAAGCTCGATGGATAAATAACAGTTATGCGACGAAGGAATATTCCTGTAGGCTGTACTCATCTGCCATATTTGATATCACACGTTAAGTGAGCATTAAATACACAATTTGCTACGTGTTGAAAGAAACGTGTAGATCGCCGCGGGGATTTCAAACTAGCGTGCGTTCTTACACCACTCATTACCATTTTATCCTGGCTCCGAACACTGTTATTATAATACGGTAAGGGAGAAATGATCACGTCGCTCTAACGTGTGATTATGTTGTGTTTCATCGTTTTTGTTTCACTTCTAACAAACATTCGTATAAACTAATGATACAGTTTTTGAAGTGATTGCTGAGAACAAATATTGTTCTTGCATCCGCTGTTTTTTTAATAAACAATGTGTTTGTACCTATTTATCGTTTGCTATCTAACCTCTCGCTTTTATACAAAGCTGAAGATTTTAATTTGGCTCCAAAATTCCTGTTATAACCATTTTTCAATATGTCTTTGATTATCACTTTGAAAGCGTGTTGCAATACACGTGGAATGTGCATATATGTTTTATCATTGATTTCCACTAACTAAAAATAAAAATATATCTTATATACTACATTTTCTATGTTTATTACGTTTATTTAATCTATGCCCTACTTTTAACAATATAATAATGCATTTAGAGTTCCCAACTTAAGAAACTGAACAATCGATCGATCATAATATAATTTCTGTAATAGAATTTTCTCAACCGTATATTAAATAGTGGTCACATAAGACGGACATATTGGGAGCTTGCCACAAAAGCTCGTTTCTGCATAACGTAGCGAGTCTAGTAGTTTATTAAAAAGATAAATGTGGTCATTACGAGGACATTCAACGTATTACCTTAATGCAAACCTTATAACACTGTTTTGGGGCAATTTGTTCTTAAAATTACACTTTCATAAGTAATTGCGCGTTAATTTTCCAGGTCTGTTTTGTAAACGAGAATGGCTTAGCATTTATAAAAGGTGAGTTATAAAGTAGCTTAAATGTCTTATCCTTGTTAAGAATTAAAACAAAATCGACGAATCAAAAGATAAGTAATTTAAGTTAAGAAAATGTGAACGATATTGATTTTAGTATAGTAAAAACCATTAAGTTATACATCAGTATTTTGTCAATTCAGACCAGCTGTAGTTCCTAAGATAAGCGCGTTCAAACAATCAAACTAACTCTTCAGCTTTATAATATTAGTATAGATTAATCAATATGGACTTGAAATAATTTTTATAAGATCCTCTTTTGATACCCGATAAAAATTAAACGTTATCATACTGATTAATATAATCTGAAATAATTAAACACAAATTCCCAGCTAGTTTAACATTCAAGTAATTGGACCGAAACATCTGCAGTATCTATATAAGAATTTTAATTACGAAGACTTATAAAGCTCCTAACAAATAGTAATACATGATAACGGAATGATAAACTGAATAGCGATCGATATCGCATATAATTAAGCGGCGTATTACCCGTGGTCCCCCCGCTATGACCCACTGTGGGTCTACGGGGAATAATTTTTCCCCGTGGACCCACTACTATAGAGTGGGACTACGGGTAAATGAAATAAAAGAATTTTTTACCCGTGGTCCCCCGCTGTCATGCTTTGAAGTTTGAACATTATAGAGGTTGGATTATTATTAGAATCTCTTTGCACGATGATTATTTTTTTTTTATATTGGCCGGTTGATCGTCCTGTGTTTTAACGTCAACCTTATATATAATAGAAATAATTATTATAAATACATAATTGGAAAAATGAGTGTGGAGCTTAAATTTATTCGAAGAAAAGGAGGAAATATCCTGTTGTACAACGGATATCAATTTTATAAACACAAAGAAAATAAAAACAATACATCTTTATGGACCTGCATCAATAAACGAAAGGAAAAATGTCGTGGTTCTGTTACTGTGAATGATGACGTAATATATTTTCTATTCCTATTGTTATTAATATTCTTGTATATAATCTTAATTTTCCTCTATTTAAATATCATATATATTATTGAAATGTTGTCACTTAAGTATAGGGCTTTGGAATCATCATTATGAAAAATTAAAATGTAAAGTTTACATAGTTTTAAAAGAGTTTATGTCCGCCTCTTTGTAGAAACTGCATTTTTAACCTGTTGTAAAAGCGCTTATGAAGGAAGTCTAGTTAAATGTATCTATTTGAGTTTAAGTTTATTTACAATCTTACAGAGAATGGAGGTTATCAAGGAACGCACACACAAATGTGTCCCGAAATTACTTCAAAACGAAACCGCCCTTGCAATTAATGAAATAAGAGAAGTTGCACATAACACCGATAGGCCTATACCCGAAATTTATGATGAGGCCTTAAATAACTGGCAACAGAAAGGGTATAATCTTATTATGCCACTACCCAAATTTCAAAATGCCAAACACAGTATTTACAACGCTCGAAACAAATCTACAGGCATGATTAAATTAAATTTTAAATTTCTTGAAGAAGTGCAGATACCACAGCAGCACTCGCAATATGTAGTGGCAGATTACTTCGATGGGCACACCAAAATAATAATCTTTTGTATGGAAGAATATAGACACTTTATTAATAACGTAAAAGAAATATTTGGCGACGCAACTTTCAAGTGTACTCCATCTCCTTTTGCTCAATTATTTATCATTCACAGTGAATTTGGGAGTACAAGTACTACAACCAACGTTAGGCCCTTGCTATATGCTTTGCTTAGCGATAAAACTAGCGAAACATATGTGACGCTTTTTCACTTAATTAAATCGCAATTTCCCAATTTTGAACCTATAAAATACCATTGTGATTTTGAGCTTGCTGCACTTAATGCTATTAAAATCGTATTTCCCGATATTAGTGTTGTTGGTTGTTATTATCAAGGGAAGAAAATGTTTGGGCTAAGAAAATCAAAACCAGCAAAAAGATTAGTTGGTTTGGTTAGCGCAATAGCATTACTTCCCAAAGACTATCTCCATAGTGGCTGGGACTACATAAGATTACAATACAATCACACAGATAATAAGAAAATCCAAAAGTTTTTACGCTATGTTGAATCTCAATGCCTGACAAGGGATGTCTCTAATGTTCTCAGTGTTTTTGCAAACAGACACCGCACAAATAATGTTTCCGAATCCTGGCACGCAAAAATTAATAAAAATTTGAACAAAAAGAAAACTAACCTATTAAGACTGTTAAATGAATTAAAGAAATTGACTACCTTCCAAAATAATTCCCGAGTAAAATCAAGATCTAGCATCGCCGCGCCGTTGAGAATGACGATTTTATAGGAAAAGTTTTAAAGGAGCTTATTGCAGGCGATATAACGGTTGGCAATGCGTTGGAAAAATTGCGATGAAAATCTTTTCAAACATTACAATTTGTTGCTCACACTTTCTACGCGTTTAAGAAGAATCTATACATACATATAAAAATTCATAGGAAAGTCAAAACTGTACATATTTTAATATTTTTTAAAAGAATACTTGGGGCGTGATCTAAGATATACCGATACCGAAGCCAAAAATATAGTTTTTAGAATTTTTGTCTGTATGTATGTCCGGGCTAAACTCAAAAAGTACAAAATTTGGCTTGAGATCTAAGGAAGGACATAGGATAGGTTTTATCCCGGAAATCCCACGGGAACGGAAACTATGCGGATTTTTCTTTGGGCGAAACCGCTGGCGGAAAGCTATTAATAAAGTATGGACTATGTAAGATGGTATTACTATGGAATGTATACAATTCAGAAGGGCTAAATGTTTTTTCATTGCTCTAATAAAATCAATAAAATTATATCGAGTTCTATAACGGTTACGAATATGTGATTTTTTATTTTGTAATATCCGTTTGTTCGGATAAATTAAAATAAAATTATAAAAATAATAAAAATTTGGTTTTATTTCTAATTATTTTTTTATTATAATCATTCACATTGATTAGTTACAATATTAATATATTTATCCAATTTTCAAACAAAAAAGGATAGTCCATTAGAAAATGCATTCAGGGTTAAAAAAATATTTTAAAAATTAAAAATTTAATGAGTAATTTATAGATTTATATTCAATTTTCTATCAGGTAAAACAATAGCTCGTAGACCAAATATGTGTAATAAATGGCAAAAGTGGGGATAAAAATGCTTGTAAATACCCAACTGGTGTATACTTCTACATTGGGACTACGGGGAAAGAAATTATGAGATTAATTACCCGTGGTCCCACTGAAAATGACAGTTCAAAGATATTCTAGTTTAAACTATAGCAGTGGGTCCACGGGGAAAAATTATTACCCGTAGACCCACAGTGGGACATAGCGGGGGGACCACGGGTAATACGCCAATTAAGCCTATTTTACCAAATCTGTTTTTATCACGAAAATGTACGACAGTTGTAATATATTGTTGTCATTTCAGTCCAGAGATTGTTAGATAGCATACCTGCTTTTTTATATCCGCCTTAAAATTGTTTAAGTTGGAATAAGTATGTGGAAAAGATAAGGCGGTTTGATCCATCAATGCCAACGATATTCGTAGAAAAATTTAAAACAATATCTTGATATGTTAAATGGTTTATTAATTTTGTTTGTGAAAAATCTTCTTAATTACATACTTTCGAACGTACATTTATGTTTTGTTACTGCATGTGTAATAAAAATATACGACAGCTACAATTATTATTAAAGCCTGGGCTTTAATTTGTATTCTGTAACCAGAATTTTAAGACAATTATTATTATTCTTTTATCTTTATTCAATACAAAGCTTATTTTATTTACATCATATCATAAATTTATATTTATTTACATCATTTCGATTTAGACTCGTTAATAAAACACAAACGCCATGCATTTTAAAATAGTGCAAATATACATTATCGATATTCTACTTTCGTAGAAAAATTAGAGGTAATCAAAATAAAACTTGTTGCGTTTAAATTTTAACATTTACCCGATTATATTGGCACCTTATACCTACAATTCATAACATACTTTTCTTTTTCTCTAAAGGAATTTTAAACAAGAACCAACGTATACGTGATACGAACTTTAGAATAAAGCGGATCAACTTTTATCTTTATTATTTTTATTATTCAACGTTATCAGACATATAAAAATTTTACACAGCGACAAGTAGATTTTCAACTGATAAAAGCTTTTTAAGATATAGTTATGGAACTGTGTCCAAACATATAATATTTTATCGAGAACTTATTGTAGTAGATAAGATTGCTAGATTTTATGAGACGGTAAGGAGTCATAGAGTTACCACATTTTAGATGCGCCCTGTTAATTATAGTAAGTAATATTTTGAAGATTATTATTCAGTTATTTACTTAAATCTTTTAAAGTTTGATTCATCATATTATATAGATGGAATATTTTACGAAGAGTTAGAGTAAATTTTGAAGGACAAAATCAAAGTATTGTGATTTCATTAATTAAAAATACATTAGAAGATCATTGGTACGAGGATAATGAGATAACAAAATGTATAAATTTATAATACTAGACGTAACTATATTTACATATACTTAAGTAATGCAATTTATTATCAAGTGTTAAGCGAATAAAGTGCTATGATTAAAACGAAAACATAAAATTGAACTAGTTTTACAATTTTTAAATGTGCAACAAAAAGTACATAACCGTCGTACATCCATGGAATAAAACCATTGAAGGTGCACTTCAAAATTATAGACTTGTAAGGTTTCTCAAGTCAACTTGCGGTATCTAGTTCTCCATAGCTCTATGGTTCAAGTAAATAACATGCGTCAATAAGGCGTATGCGATGGAATCCAGCGTTCGGTACTATTTTATGTTTTCTCATATATTCCATCAACGATTCCATCAAAATTTTATTAGAAACGGCATCTTTGACATGCTTTTACCAGGTAAAACAGATCTCATTTGGATTTTATATCAATACTTTAATAAAATATACGGGGATAATGTGGGTATACGTAAACACATTTTTTATGTGTTAGAATATGTGTATTATGTATCATAATAACATAAGTATATAATAATATGTATCTACATAAAGAGTAGCTTTTGCGAATATAATTTTTATATTTTAAATTATTGTGAAGTCTGTTACTTTAAAATTGAACATGCAATAATTTTTTCATACGATAACAAAAACTATGCCTCATTCAATCCAAAGAAGCTTTTTCATTACATAATTTTTAAACACACGTTATTCATAACATCAAAAACTGTAACACGAATTTATTATTGCTATTATTCAGTCACATTGGAACTAAATATGTAGGTACTTATATCCAGGCACTATTGAATGCTATTGTTTAGATGTATCATTAATCATATGAACATGTACAGTTAACTTCGCTGATTGCAACGTCACAATCAACTTATTATATTTGGGTTAATAACGTTAATGTAGAGCCAAAGCTGATTAAACACCAATTATTATTAACACTAGCTTTCCGCCCGCGGCTTCGCCCGCGTTTTCAAAGAAAAACCCGTTCCCGTAGGATTTCCCGGAATAAAACCTATCCTATGTCCTTTCTCGGGTATCAAAATATCTCTATACCAAATTTCATGCAAATTGGTTCAGTAGTTAAGGCGTGATTGAGTAACAGACAGACAGACAGAGTTACTTTCGCATTTATAATATTAGTATGGATTACTTATTAAGTACAACAGCTATAGATTTTGTTGGCCATGTTATTGAACTTAATAACTCATGTAAATTTGGTTAAAATGTTTATAAAGAACTTGATGTGATTTCAATTCTACTATAAGTGAAGCCAATGAATGACGATAATAGTTTAATTTTGTTTTTAAAGTGATGATAGTCACAAATAGAAAATAGACAGTCTTAACTATTATAAAAGAAGTTTAGAATACAAATTTTCAGTTATAGGGCAATTTAATACAAATATTAAACACACATAATTTATTAAAATTTTACTGTTTAATAATAATCGTACTTCCCGAAGAAAATTTTGTGTAAAAAATTTAACTATTGTTAGTACCATTAAAATGTTCAAATTCCTATAACTATAGAGTTTGTTTTTACCAACACCAAACGAATCTCCTCGTTTTTTAATTTAAAATATAAACACCGTGACCGAAGAGGCATTGTTTCGAAGCTTGTCGTTCTGACGCCCCAACAATGAAATCCAAAGTGTGATTGTGTCGATTCGCATCGGAGTTTTACTAAAATTTCCTTTATTTGTTCCTTGTTTTGAAGACGGGCGAAATTTAGAAGATATTCGCACAGATATTCGAGAACGTTCTTATAATTCAGCGGCGGATCTTTTTGAAATGGTTTTTGTTTCGACTGTTTCACGTCTAATTTAGAATAGCGATTAGATTATTATCTTGGTAGAGTGTAAGAAAAGTGTGCCAATTGTTTTTCATTTTAGCGGATAGGACTTTGAATCGGTGTCAAATTTAAAAAAAATGTATGCTTTAAGAACGTACCTAAAATTTCACTAGTACTGGCGCTAGCTGCTGGCTTTGGATTCGTACGGTTTGACCCAGGATAATAAAGCCTAAGTAACTTGGTAAGGCTGTAGGTTTCTAATTGTGTTTCAGATTATTCAATTTAGATGAAAACATTGCAGTACCTAATACGTCCATCAAAGGTAAAATTTAATAAATAACACTGGGTATTTTGAAATGAATTCAAGGGACTTTACAAAGTAAAGTTATTTCGAGAGAATATAATAAGTGGAACTTTAGTTCAGATAAAATTAGCAATTGGCTTCAAATTTGAAAGTTCTATTGTAGTACACCAAAAATAGGTTAAATTTAATGGGCCAAATTGCAAAACTACGACTGTCAGAATGTCAAACTTTTTATCCCTTCGTTCCGATTTCGTGTTAACAGCGATTTTCGCTAAATAGTTCCCAAACACATTCCACTCAAGTTTTTACGACACACAAAAGGGACTTCGAAACATAACAGAAGAACGATTTCAAATTCAATTATGGTGAAACTTGCTCCATTCGACTGTCCTCTTATGTGGTAATTCCCTAATATCAGCCGAGTCAACGAATAATTCAAGTCGAAATGGGGATTTCGATATTGCATTATTCTGATGTTAACTGGCGACAGAAACTGTCGTATACCGTATTAAAAAGAAAAGGGGATTTCTTATCGTTTATTTGTTATACATAATGGAGTAGCAAAAGTTTTAGCAAATAATTACCGTCTACAAACTTTTTACTACTTAAATTTGTGCAATAACATTTCGTAGCATGTAACGTAAATAGCTGAAGAATTTAATCTATGTGTCTTGTAGTTTCGTTCACAATGTGTTTAAAATAGTTTATTTAAAGAGTTTATTTTCATGGTGAAGTTAAACTAATTACATAAATAAACGAATATTTACAATATCTTTTATCTTTATTAACCTTAGTTCGTATTTTTTTTCAGTTGAAAGATCAAAGTTTATTTCGCAATTCCATTTGAAATCTAAACGAGCAGATGGTTAGTACAAAAACAAGCGCGTCATAACATTGTCATATAAATCGTAGTTTTGCTTGGAATCGGATAAGACAGGTGTTTTTAATAGACACTCAATGATTTAATGGCGAGATTCCCATTAATCTCATTTAAACTGGCGCAAATAGAATTGAGCATTGTTACACATTGAATTGTTTGATACTGACTCTAGAATAATTTTAGATTTGATATCCTTATTCTATATTTGATTTAATGTTTAGACTTTCCATGATTTGTGTAAGTTGTTGGTTGACCTGTAATGAATATAAATTGTATTCACTTATATATTAAACACGCCGTCCGCCTTACCTAGCCTAGCACCCTAGTATGACGTAAATATCCAACGGTGAAAGAATTTATGAAATCGGTCAAAGTTAGTTCAAACAAACAAACTCTTCAGCCTTAAATATTTAGCATAGATTTTAGGAACAAATTAATGAATTTTAAATTATTAATACGACAATCGATAATAAAAATAATACAAACCAATACTTCTGTATAGTGCAGGTTATAAAGGACAGAATATCTACAAAACATACTAACAATTTCTAACCGAGTATAAAATATTTATAAAACATAATATTATATAAAACAACTTATTGCAAAATGATATCGTTATTAAAAGCGTTTCATGGCGGGAAACAGTTTGTTTATATTTCCACGTAGTTGCCAAGTAGGTAACACTAGCCAGGCACACATTTGATATAATTGCTTTCATACTGTTGTGAATTTATTTGATTTATTCACGGTTTTAGTTGTATGACGTAAGAAGTGAATAGAAATGATATGATCGCATTGTTTCTATTACAGAATTGAGTAATTAATACGTAGTATGTACATACGTTTTTGTTTTTATGATTAAAATTGAAGAAAAAGCTTGACATACGTACGCATTACCGTAGAGCGTCGAGGTCTTGGTTGAATATTACATCTATTTGATGATAAAGAAAACGGGTCCGTAAAATGTCAATAACATCTGGACATTAGGACACAACAATAGGACAAGAAAACATGCCGTATAATTGCCTTCTTTTAATTATTGATGACGCTTATTTATGCGTTGTAAACTGAGGACATTCGTGAGTTACAGTTTTTCTTCTTCAATTCGTCATAACTTAGCTCTAGTATTAGTCTATCTAAAATAATTTACTCACAATGTAGTAAAAGATCCTTAGAAAATCTTACAATTTTAGGAGATTATCCTCTACGAATAAAGTTCAACCATTTTTGTTCTAACCCTATAGGCTATTACAAAAGCCATTTACAGCACGTGCATCGATAGCTTAATCATTCCGTGACTTCATAAGGGACGTTATAAATTGTGTCCCGATACAAGACGTTGGACGCTCGCCCGGCCTTAATACAGCGCAGCGCCTTGCCAATGTTTAAACGAAGCATTACAAAGCCTATGTGTATGCATATTATATTACTTATGTTGTGTGTATATCCGAGTTTTGTAATAGAATTTAAGAATCCTGAATCTGCGGTAAAAGTTATTGAAGTGAAACTTTAATAGGCGCATTGAGAGTAAAATTTAAAGGTCACGTCAAGGCAATATCGTCACATCATGGAGTAAGGCGACGATTATGGTATAATTAAAGTTTCACTTCTGACACGTGAGCTCGGTACACACGCTCTTTTTACAGTTTGTTACAGACAGAACTCTGCTGGTCAGAACCTTTTCATTGCAAAAATTAGTTTTGACTGTAGCATATACAACGTTCTCTTTTATTTGGTAATAGCCTTCATTTCCGTTTATCTATAGTATAATGTAGTATCGATGATCTAGTATGCAAAGGTTAATAAACGAAGGTACATTAAACCGTATTTCGGTTCTTTCATACAGTAAATAAATGCAATATAAAATTTTATTCACGAAGCAAAGCCCGTTACATTTGCAGGCATTAGTAAAGGAATCTCGATATTTCAGACATCTTAAGATAATGATAGTTGAAAGGTTCGAGGGTATTATGGATAAAGTAATAGCATCGAAAACTAAGCATTTATTTGCTTTCAACTAAAGTGTTTTCGATGGACTAACAGTCTATGAATAGGTATATTTGTTCGAGAAGATAAATATTTGTTGGGTCTAGTAGTAGATTTTAATTAAATTTGTTTCCAAAATTAGTTTTACCATTTTAGAGACGTTTATAATAATAGCACACAAAAAATTTAAGAAACATAATATTTAGAAATCTAGTATTTAAACATTGATTTTATTGAAGTGAAACTTCTTTATCGGGGTTGGAAAAAAATTTAGTGTAACATTTTTTCGTTACGCGTGACATTTTTCCGTTACGCGCCATCTTTTTCTTATCCCTACCACGCGTGATTCGACTTATTTCTGTAAAGTTGCATGTAGTAAATTATTTTTTGAAAAATAAGGTCATAAAGAAGTTTCACTTCTTACGTGTGTACACTAAGTACACGCACACATTTTTTTTTTATTAGAATAGTTAATAATATAAAGTATAAACTGTTTGATTGATCTTATTATTCTCGGCAATTACTACAGAAATAAATTATGTGAATATCCTTATTTATTACAAAGCCTGTCACATATTATATCAGAACCATATATTATGTACATTATCTCCAATTATAAATTTTTAATTCGTTCCTATCCTTAATTCTTCCAAATATTAATGAACTCAAATGCGTTTTAATGATTCCGCAATCCGTCGTCCAAATAGCAATTCCTTAAAGAAACCATAAAACGGTATTAAAGATCTAATTTAAGAGAGTAAAGCGCGACAGGAAGAAAACTGGGATTTTAAAGAGCTTTCCGAAGTGCTCATTACAGTGTCCTGTGCAGTCATAAAGGCAATTACCACTCAGTCCTTTCCTTTCAAAGTTTCATAGTTTTAGTTTAAATGTGCCTGAAATATTGGAATTTTTAATGCGAATTGCATTTCGTGAAATTATTCAGATATTTCTTGCCTTTTCGACGAATTTTAAAATGATTTTATTTGGTAAGTTTCTTGTATAATATTACATCCTAATCCTATTAATATTATAAATGTGAAAGTTTGTAAGTATGGATGTATGGATGTTTGTTACTCTTTCACGCAAAAACTACTGAACCGATTACAATGAATTTTAGCACACATATAGATGGGATAAAACCTATCCTAACATAGGATAGGTTTTATCCCGGAAATCCCACGGGAACGGGAACTATGCGGGTTTATCTTTGAAAATGCGGGCGAAGCCGCGGGCGAAGCCGCGGGCGAAGCCGCGGGCGGAAAGCTAGTATTATAAATGCGAAAGTTTGTGAGGATGTGTGTGTGTGTTTGTTAATCTTTCACGCAAATACTACTGAACCGATTACAATGAAATTTAGCACACATATAGAGGGTAACTTGGATTAACACATAAGATAGGTTTAATCCCGGAAATCCCACGGGAACGGGAACTATGTGGGTTTTCAAAGGAAAACCGGTGAAGCCGCGGGCTGAAATCTAGTTTTAAAAGGTTCATTTCTATTGAATACTTAAATACGCGTAGGATATTGTAGGTTGTAGTAGGTAAGTAGTTTCGTTTTTAACAGTTGAAGAAATTTTTTTGTCAACGTATTATCAACGTTATTTTTTCATAATAACTATTTTTAGATTTTCTAAGACAATATCGAAGTTTTGTTCATATCAGTTCATTATTCAGGTTTATAATATGAAGGAATAGGTATTAAGAAAACTCATTACGTGCTGTTAATTAAAAAAGTTTGCAAGCTTAGCAGGATTCACTGAGATCCTCATATGATTGCGAAACAGATCAAATTCTTTTATATATAGTTCATAAATGAGTATGCTTTTCACACAGGCTTTTCATTTATTTATTGAAGTTATGTCATATTTTGTTACAATGACATTGTTATATGTTATAATATAATATATAATATTAATATTTAATATAATATAATAATAATATTATAAAGAGGAAATCTTTGTTTGTTTGTTTGTTTGTTTGTTTGTTTGTTTGATTGTAATGAATAGGCTCATAAACTACTGGACCGATTTTCAAAATTCTTTCACCATTCGAAAGCTACATTATCCACGAGTAACATAGGCTAGGTTTTATCCCGGAAATCCCACGGGAACTAGAACTATGCGGGTTTTTCTTTGAAAACGCGGGCGAAGCCGCAGGCGGAAAGCTAGTGTTATAATATGTAGATAAACAAACATGTCATGAGATTTTAATTAAAGAAACTTGCAGCGCAGCATGCTTGCAGATATCATTTATTTATAAAATGATTCATCACAAACTCGCACTTTGAATGAATGAATGAATTAATTAATGAAAACGCTTTATTGTACACCATTACAAACAGGAAAAAGACATACATATACAGAAGAGAGACATGCACAACTTTAAAATCTAACAGAAAAAATGTTCCATATTTATGAACGAAAAATAAAATAGGTATAAATTTTATGACTTCACATTAGATACTAATTTGAAGTGAAAACATTATAGTCTTATAAATAATACATGTACCTACCTATATCTATAAAACTACAATAGAGCCATGTTACTCTGTACTTTTATTTTATAAAACATTTACAATATAAGTACAAAGTACTGTATAGCAGGTGCACGATTTTTGTTTAGAGTTAGTTACAAAGAATAAACCTATCTCAAGCGCTTTCTTTTAAACTTCATCGTGAGAAAATATAAAAAATAAGTTCTGTAGCGACGGTCTTATCTTTTTACGCCCGATTTTTCGAAATTTGTTTAAGTCTTAACATTAAAGAACAGCGTCTTATTAATATAAAACATTTATCATAAAGTTTTGATACTTTTTGAACAACTTTTAAATTATTTATAGTGCCTTTTTTGTTGTTTGGTTATAATACCTACCCTTCGACACGTACACTAAAATTTATAGGTCATACACACGTATACTTACAATTTTATACATTAATAACTCAGGCCCCGGAAACACAGACACAATAGAAAATCTATTGTGTCGTGGACCAATCAAGCCGTTCGGGGCTCAATGGGTTAAGTATGTAAGTAATATAAGTCTGCCTTGAAATCATAACATATGTAATGATTCAATGATTAACGTTAGTCTCAAAATTCTAAAAACGAAACATGGCTCTAGCAACTCTTTGGATTACTGTTGCTCTATTAAAAATATTTTCTTATCTAACATGTAGGATATTGTACTTACTGCTTTTATCTTGTAAGGATAGTGAATTCTCAAGAGCATCTAATGCTGTTCTGTGGTTTTAAGCAAGTGTGAGCAGAGCGTAAAATCTAATGCACTTTATAATAGCGTCTAGTCAGTAGATGTCGCTTCAAGAATTTATACCGTTTGCATTTTTAAACGCGTTGTGCTTTTGTGGCAAAATCGCTGCCTTTTTATTTTATGCACGATAGAGAAAATTATAAATTTTTACGACGCACTTAATGTTATGTGGGGAATAGAGACGGTTCTGTTGGTCTCGATGTTATGTTTTTACGATATAAGAAAGTTTGAAGTGGTTCAGAAATAGCGATACAACTTTGTTTGGACATTATTATTTATTTATTTATTTTATTTATTTATTTAGACATACCAACAGAGTACACATAAAAATTATAACAATTAGATCTTAACAACTAACGAATATTAATGTGATGTATACACCAATTACAGGTATGCACAAGAAAACTTATACATATAATTACGTTACTGTTATTTTAAGTGCTTAAATAAATTTAATTACAAAAATAAAAATAAATATGTAACTAAATCGTTAAACAATTTTTTTTACTGAATTTTTGTACCAAACAAGAATTTAGTAATTTTTTTGCGAAAAACTACAAGTGAATCAAAATTTATGTCTATTATACCACCCAACGACTTACATAGGTCATTAAAAGTACTACATATACGAGTTACTGGAGAGTTTCTACCAACATTATTACGATAATTTGGAAGGTCAAACTTTAAAAACAGGATAACGTGGTAATTTATTTGGAACAGCAAACCTAACTAGATTTAAGATTTGCGGTTTATTATAGTTTATTAATTCCTATGCATTATGTAAAAGATTCGTTAGTGCTGATAAAACTAGACAATAGTTCATTTTTTTCTTCTTCTCGATTAGTGGTAGAAATGTAAGAGTCAAAGGCAGCTCTGTATAACTGATGTACTTTAAATCACGAGAAATACGTCATATAAAATATAAGAAATAAGCAATTTAAAACACTTATTGAGAAATAGAGGTATTTTATTTGTAGCAAAATCGTCTCATATATTTGACCTTTTATATTCTCATACAAAAATAGGTAAACATTAGCACAACTCTATTCTCAAAAGGCTAGCCAATAAAAAGTTCGATCGAGTAAACCATAAAATATACTTCAGAAAAGAAAAACCTAAGCAAAACGTTATATGTACGTGCGACCCATGCCCTATTTCCAGAAACCAGATTTCATATTCTACTGACTAAAAGATAAATGATGACATATGTCGGACCTCCAAATACGAGATTTACTATCCATACGTTTAACTAGCTTCTATACAATCCTTACTAATATTATAAATGGGAAAGTGTGTTTCATTCACGTGGTAACGAAGCGTTTTCATGATATGATTTGATAATCCAGGTTAGGAGAGAGAGGTTACTTTTTACCACAGTTTCATTCCCATGGAAAAATCCATTATTAGGAAGCATTAAGAAATTTATAAATTCTTATAGAAGGCGTTATATTAAATAATAATTATGTGATAAATATGACAATATTTAAACAGCAAAAATCTTGAATGTCAAAATAACATAACGAAATTCAAAATTTTTGGTTAAAGTTCTTCGACGCGAGCGAAGTCGCGTGCGGAAAAGTATCAGTATAAATTTATTTTAATTCACCAAAGCAATGGGTCATACATTTCATTACAAGCCTTCAGATACTGAAAATAACTTTTGCCAAGTTAAGCTTATGAATATTTATCTCTCCCTCAGGGTTGCGCAAAGTTTTTGACATTCACCACTTTATACAAGTTTGTACGGAGCGATGGAAGATTGTACGAAACATATTTTTATGTTAATGAACTCTTGTCTTTTCTATTACGTATCTTTTAAATAAAAGACGGCAATTTTTAAATTTTATAAAGTTTGAAGTCGTAACTCTGGATAGTAGATATAATATGTTCTGTCTAACTTTGTGTCAGTTAAAATGACAACTAAAGTAAGAACATTTAAAACATATTTATAAATTTACTAGCAGTGCCCTGCGGTTTCACCCGCATAGATAGCGATATCGTTACAGTGAAAAGTCTACTATAGGTCGGACTATAATAGGTTTAAATTTTAATCACATGAAAATCACCTTTACCCCGTCCCGCACTACGGCCTTTTTTTTTGTTTTAGTGGGGAAATCTTTCATAGATACCCACGGCCTCCGGGGGAGGGGCCGTGGGTTATGTCGGATTCCTACCGACCAAAACCCCACTGTGTTCCGTCAAGACGCATATTGGTTACACCGTTACAGAATTCCTCCGTGACCCCCGCACTACGGCCTGCTCGAACCACAGCTCGAACCGTTCGAACAGTATACCTACTATTTTCTGTAGATTGACACTTTTAAAAATTCGTTATATCTTTTGAATGGAATATCCAATTCTTTTCATTTAAAAAGTATTTTGCTGGTATTGAAACAGTCTATAATAAAACATCATTTAATGGGATAAGGATTAATATATGTGTATGGATAACATGGTTTGATTACTGTCGGCACTTCTATTTACTTTGAAAATGTAAAAAAGTTGTTGTAGTAACATAACTACTGAAGATGGACATATGGTATCGCGGACTTTCTTGTAGATATTGATCCATTCTATAATACCGTAGAACATTTTTTTGTTCTATCTTCAATAGATTCCGCAGCGCACGCGATGACAGAAGTTTTATTGAGGATTTTTTTACACCTTGGGTTACATTATTGCATTTTTGGTACGGATCTCTAATTTTTTTGAAAATGCAATATAGCCTATGTTGCTCAGTAAAGATGCAGCTTTCTAATAGTGAAAGAATTTTTGAAATCGGTCCAGTAGTTTTTGCGTGAAAACCATACATACATACATACATACATACATACATACTTACAAACTTTTCCTCTTTATAATATTAGTATAGATAAGAACATTTAAGTCAAAATGTGCTGAATAGACTATCAGTTAATTAATCAGCAAGTAGTGAATTTGATTCTCATATATAATTATCATATTTATTGTCTACTTGATGCGACGTCTAAATAAAAAAAAGACGTGTGGCACTCGGGGACTGCCGCGGCAAAGCTATTGCATGCTGTGCCTTCAAGCCACACCTCCGTACCCGTCGGAGTTGGGAGCGTGAGGTTTTTCGTTACGCAATTTCTGGATTCGGTCCCCGCGCTCAAGGCCCGCGATAGAAGCTATGCAATAGCTTAATAAGCGAATAAATTGAATCTTTAGCAAAACAAATGTGAATTTAATTCAATGGAAAGAATATCCAACTAAAAACACTAAGTATATTATTTTGGCAAATTTAATTCAAATAAAATATTAAATTGCTTACAAGAAATATTGTTTCATACAGATCGACCATACATTGATCAAGAGTAATGTAAAACTCCATTATACCACACATTTAATCCATGTTCAATGTTGCTATTTCATTAGAATGTGAATCGAGATTACGGAAGCGATTATGCGGCATACGAATATATCCTTCCCACAACTTTTGTTTAGAGTTAAGGGTAAACACATTACGTACTGTTTGTGTAGGCGCGGTCTACACTGCGTAACTTTGATCGTTGTTAAACCATATACTAAGGGTGTACACACGGGTTTATCGGTTTCATAATACACGATTTTATTTGTGAAAGCTTTTATTGACATGAGCAATAACGGTTAGTCTTTGATTATCTTTTTCTTAGGAATTTAATAATTTTATCTAATAATTGGTAGAAAGCTACAATATAATTTTCTGTTTACTAGATTATGCTTCAAGAAATTTACATAATATTTATTTTCATTTAATAAGTAGAATGTTAAACGTAATTTTAAATCGAATTCATGAAATAATGAAATTAAAGCTCTTTGTTGATCGTTGTAAAAGCAAATTTTTATTCGAATCCTTTATTAAACGAATATCTGCAACGTTTTAATGAAAAGTTTGATTGAACACACAGATGTTGCAATAATTAAGCACAAAGAAAACTTTTGAGTGTCATATTTTATACCTATAATATCAGTTATTAATTGCAAAATTATTAATGTAATGTTATATTGCATTTAATATCAAGAAATGTAAACATTTATTTTCTGTTCAATCATCCATAATTATATTTACTATTAATTATTAAAAATGAACCATTAAGAGCAGATAATGTAAATATTTAAAACGTTGTTCATCTCATTACACTTTTTTTGAAATAAAATAAAAAAATATCCTGTGTAAATTTTGGAACAAACGTAAGTATCTACGTATCATAAATATCATTATAGTACCTCTATATTTTTACCTTTCGTAGGATAATTGATGAAACGGTAGGTAGACGCTGTCTATCCTTAAGTTTAAAAAGCTATATTTCTAGGACTATGTTATCCTGGTCGCGGAAGAATTCCAACCAATACCCGCGGCCCCATCATTAAAGTGGCTCGACGGAACACAGTGGGGTTTTAGTCGGTAGAATCCGACATAACCCACGGCTCCTTCTCCGGGAGCCGTAGGTATCTTTGGAAGATTTCCCCACTTTAAAAAAAAGGACTATGTTATCCCTATGTGTCCTAAAACCTTGCTTCATACGATATACAAAACAGATACTTTACAATAATTTTATACACATTAAAGTGCATACTGCTATCTACTTATGCAAAACGCACGTAAAATGCTACCGCTATCACTATTGTAAATTATTTGACATGGCAGGATTATTCTTTATCGTAATGCCTGACTTATGTTGCTTCGGGTTGCCTTTGTAAGGGATTTAATTAGAGGCACCGATTAATGTGTGGTCCGGCTATCTGGTATTATCGATACACATACGATAATGATGAACCTTTATAGCTTTGAAATTAATTAGTGATAATGTTTGTTTTGGGACTCGTTTAAGGATACTATCGATATTTTTTAAACTAGTTGGATTCTTAAAGTTTGTTCTCTTTTTATTATTTAGACATTTTTTCTTAGATTTCTGATATGGGTGTTTCCCTTATAGTAGGTACTTCATTGTCATTTTAATGCGCGAATAAAAATTAACGTGATTCTTTCTTTCTTTCTATGTAAGGTCTATAGAAATAAATTATCTAAGATAATTACTATTTAATGCATATGATATTTGTATTTATAACTTTGATGTTTGTTGTTTTTGTTTCAGTGATAAATAAGGATTCTCGGAAGGCGAACGTTTGCAACTAAACAAAAACAATTATATGTAAGGAAACAAATATAATAATGAACGTCAAAAATTCTTTCCATGTTTCCATGAAACTTCACCGCTGTTACTGAACTAATTTATTAAATTAAATTCTCTAAGGAGTCGCTTGTTAACTTCTTAGAATAATACTTTTGAATGTAGGTACATACCAACAAACATTACTCCTGTCTTTATATTACTTGTGTTTAATATTAACGACGTGTTTAATAAAGTTTTTGCATAATGCCCTCAGTTGGATAAGTTTCAATGCGTATGTTTGAAATAATGTTTTGGGTTCCGAATGTGTCGCCAACTCGCGGTTTTGAGAAATAAATAGTTGATCTGTTTATCAGTTGCAATCATGATGATTAATAATAATAGCTAAATTATAGTAGGTATACTTTCTTATGAAGTTTTTTCATGACGTCATTGGCATAGCAGCTGGTAGATCACTTGATGGTAAGCTCTACCACCGCCTATGAACATTTGCAGAGACGTAAGGTTATGTACTACTAATGAATTGCCGACACTAATGGTATGGGATAAGGAAAGAATTGATGATGAGAATTAAGGACTGGATAGGCTTAGGAAAAAGTATACGGAATTTAATGAAAACGAGTACTAATATTGGCTTGCTTTTAATTTCCTAAAAATTTCCTTTGAGATTTGCAACACGCATCTTTTAATTGTATTGTAACATAAATATAATATGCGATATTTTCAATGCTCCGGTTTAAGTGTGGTAGAGTGACTGCAAATTATTATCATAGATGATTTTCATACTTTTCATTTACTATCGGGATTTATGCTTCTTAACTCAGATAATGTACTTTGTTTAATTAGACTTAATTTTAATCACAAAGATTTCGGATCTCTGATGACGTCATACATGGTTGAGACGTCCTTATTACGTTTACTTAGCAAGTTATATTAGAACTTGACTAGTCCGCGGTTACTTAAACACGAGATGTAATTATACAAGTGATTACATAAGTTTCATCAAACTTTCCACTTTGTACGTAACATTAACATGCTCGATTATCATTTATTCAACTTCAAGGTTTTGGTTAATTCAAGTGTGGCCATTGGTGAAACGGTGAAAGAAATTACTTTTGTTTTATTTTGTTGTGACGTATTTAATATTGAAACATGTTATATTAAATTTAAAATCTATACTTTATAAAAAGCTGAAGAGTTTGTTTGTTTGTTTGAACGCGCTAATCTCAGGAACTACTGGTCCGATTTGAAAAATTCTTTCGGTGTTAGATAGCCCATTTCGAGGAAGGCTAAATGCTATATATCATCACGCTAAGACAAACAGGAGCGGAGCAACGCGGGTAAAACCGCGGGGCACAGCTAGTTAAAACATAAGTAAATTCGTGTTATTTGTTAAAAATAAAGTAACATTTTTGTTTTATTAATTCTAAGGTAATATGAAACCAAGAAGCGTCTTTCAAAAAGCAAGTTACAATATCTGATGGCCCTTTTATAGTTAGATTGGATGTTAGAAGCACCGATTACCATCACTAATCTGACAACTATCACTATAATGAATAAAGCAAATGCAATTCGGAAGCCAAAAGCACCCAAAAGTGTATTCGAAATGAGCGAACATTAAACCTCAGTCCGTCATTGTACAAATACTTGAAGAGATACAGCTACTAGACAAACGGTTCTATTACAAATAAGCTTGTGATCTCAGCAAATATCGCTAAGTGTTCCGACGTTCGCCGTCTCAACTTTATTTGCTCATAGAATATACCATTGTTAAATCTCTATATTATATTGAATTCTCGTATCACAATGTTAGTTACTATCATCATCATCATCATCTGAGGCTCTATAGGGGTGTGGGTCTAGGCCTGGGTTTTGAAACTTTTCAAACCAATTTTCAAGCTGATCCACGCCATCTAACCATCGGAGCTTTGATCTTCCTTCTACGTCCTCTTAGTTACATACTCCTCCAAAACGGCTTGATTATCATTGAATTTTGTGTGCATATTGAATATATAGAGAATCAACCATTTATTCATACCTCTAACTGAGAGGAGTAAGGTAGAACAACGATTGCCGGGAGCTAGTATATTTATTTATATCAACGCAAAGGCAACCTAATTACGCCCGTAATAAATATTCACTAGCGATAAACTTTGTGAATAATTTACGATCTTGTAAACGTTTAATTTCGCCACGGATTCGGAATTCGGAAGGTCGACATTACTAAGTCTATCAGTTACCATTGTGGAATGCTGGGTTGAGTTCTCCGAATTTAATTGGTGCTGTGTAATTATAGGGATATTTCTCAGACCTTCCTAAATAACAAACATTATAGCTCATAAACTAATTAGAATATTCAGCACAGGAATAAACGATATAAAGTGTTATTCACATTGAAAATGTGTTAAGAAAGTGTGGCTCTATTGAAATAGATAGATGCATTATACATGTTGTCCTGATCGGTTTTCTTTGACGGGTATGTTGGTGATCAGCTATTTTTAGCTTACCAATACTCTTTTATTATCCACTCGGTTATAATGTTAACGCGATGAGAATTTGAGTTTGAATTTTTACCCTGTAGGCTAATAACTATGATAAACTTATAATATTATGAAACTAGAGAATAAACTACAAAGGAAAATACTTATGCATTCTGGTTTACGATTGATTCTTTTTTTTTTGAGATATTATTTTTAATACAGGACTTAGTTCAAATAATGAGTACTTACTTATGTATATTTCCAAAAATATACCTCAAAGATGTTGAGAAAGTTGTCAAGATTAAAAAGGAACCCTTGTACCTGGCTATATAACCAAAAAAAATAGATTTATAAAAAAGAACATTGAGCAAAACGGAAACACAGTATTCCGATTAAGGATCAAGCTTTTAAATATATAAGGCCCAAGGCGGTATTCATCGAGTTTTTCGATTTAAATTCCTTCAGCCCTAAAAGTTTTTGACGATTCTATCTTGATTTAAAATTAAAGAAACGTTTAAAAACTCGGTGGAGTGTGGTCGGTTGGGTGAGACGCATTGACCGGGATTGAGGATTTTAACTGAAAGAAGCTTTATTCGGAAAGGATTTTCATTTTGGGATGTTTTATTTTTAATTTGGTGGGCATTTAGATTTTGTGATTTAACGCAATATTGATATCGTAAAAAAATAAATATAGCATAGACACAATACTAAATATTTAAATAATATTACTTACGTAAAAAAAAGATGTAATACAAAAAAGGCCTTTATATTTTATAATGCGATTTG
The DNA here is from genome assembly GCF_061535395.1 of Colias eurytheme. Classification (NCBI taxonomy): domain Eukaryota; kingdom Metazoa; phylum Arthropoda; class Insecta; order Lepidoptera; family Pieridae; genus Colias; species Colias eurytheme. The sequence goes on along the minus strand of NC_142993.1, from coordinate 8,829,081 downwards.
CCAGATAGCTTTTAGACGCATTCGCATACTTAGGTACCAATTTTTTCGTATCGATTAATATCATGTCTGCTTTTTTACACGCTGCCTTATAACCCCATATTCTTAACTGTAATATTTAGTAGCTTTCACGACAATAAATCCATTATCAAAATAATTACGCTAGTGAAGACAAAGCAAACATTGAAATGTAGTTAAGACACTTTATGGGTTCGCTTCCCATCTGTCTTAGATATTATCGCCTTTTTGTTGTTTTTCGGAACATATGGTAGCATACGTGGTGACAAAAACAAAGGTTTGTCCTTAAAACGAATCATTGTTCTGTATTTTGTCCCCAGATTGTATTATTTACTTTGTTCCTTTGGAAGTAAAAAGTGTGGGATTTCAACTTACTGGTACGTAATTCAATGACTCTATTGTGCTGTTTACAATCTATTGAATGAGATAAATAAAATTTGTTTCTAAATTCCAAAATTTACTCATATAAACTTCGTATGTGTTCATCGTAATAATACGGAAAAAAGAATTTCAGTAATAAAAATTTTTCTGACAGGTAAGGTAAGATTAATTGTAGCAGATCGAAACAAATTTAGTTTTTTGAAAGTCTTCATCAGTAATCAAACTCCAGCGAGCACCATCTAATTCCCATTATTATTCCAACAAGGCAGTTGTAACTACATTAAAATAAAAACATTGTTCACTTACGAATTTAAATGAAATAATTATATTATTATGTCATCACTGTATTTGGGGGCAATCTGTACGACTGGTCGGTTTATATTTTTTGTCAAAGAGAAGGCATGTGTTTTTACCGCAAGCGTGTCGCTGAAATGACTGATGTCCATGTGTCAGCTACTTTTTGTAAGTCAAAGAATATGGAATAACAAAACAGATGTGGCGTGACACTGCTATTTCATTTTATAAATATTTTACGCAAGGTAGGTAACTTATTGAATAAATTTTATAAATAAAAAATGTGTGGTGTTAATTTAAGACGTTGTTATTTTTTTGTGAACATGACAAATATGGCTTCAACAATAAAAAAAATTAAAAAGTGTCTTCATTAATGTGAGTACGGAGAATATATTTAAAGTCGTTGAATTCATCCAATTACTTCAACTTCGGTACGATAAGCATTTAGCATAACATTAATTCCTTAATCTACCTAATACAGAAGTTCGTGTTTAAAGCTTGTTTAATGGGTATCTTCATCTTTATAGTTTTATTCTATGACACCAAAATTAAGCCGACAAAGAAGGACCTTGTGCGTGCAAAATGTTTCACACGTTTGTGCAGCCACATATGAATGACACAAAAACAGAGTATTAATTACTCTTTAATAACTGAAGCGGTCCCTTTACAGATTTGTTTATAATTTCCTTTATTTTTAGAATTATTTTCGTGAAATGTGTACCTGTAGGTATGTTTTATTCCTTTCAGAAACGTATTATCCTGTTTCATAGAATACGTAGTATGTATTTTCATATTTTAGAAATAAACATTAAACATACAGGATACAGTGCTAATAATACATTAAAAGTAGGCACGTACACATACTAAGCTTTCCTAAGTTTAACTCATTTTTAACATCCAAATTATACATAACTGTTAACACGTAAAACGTTATCATAATATTTTGTGTACAGTGTGTACGCGGCTGTAATAAAGAAATTATCTCAAACATTGTACAGAATTATTCATACCGAGTGAGCTTACAACAACGGCACAATAAATTTATCCTACAACCTGCAGTATAATTTTATTAATCCTTACTTAACTATTCATAAGAAGCGCGGCGGGGCGTTGAATACTTCCCTCTAACATAGTTAAAGGATTTAAAGGAGCAACTGAGAAGAAGGCGGCAAACTCAAAATATTCGCGAAAACAAGAAGTGTCTTAAACAATAAGGGTACTTCTAAAGTTAGCAGGAGTATACTCGAAGTATGTCGTGTTGCTCCAACTAATTAATCCAATGAGGCATCTTTGCACTAACGATGTTCGTCGTTTACGATCCCCCGATATTGGTCTTGAGAAATTGTATTTCTGAAATCGGTTCCCGGGTGAATTTTGATACTGTTGATCAACGAGGTATTGTACAAGGTTTGCTAGAATACGTAATATACTGTTTCTTTATATTATATGCATAATATTATGTTGTGGTTCATATGTTGTTGTATGTCGTATACAATATGGTTTGGTATAATTAATTCATAAGGTACTCACATCAAATTACACTCCATACAAATTATCGTTTTGACAGTCACACTGTAGAGACTGCAAATGTGTGTGTTAACGCTTTATGGTTGGCACATTTGTGACCAAAAAAAAAATCGCGTTTCTCTGATGAAATACATCCGTAAACAGCACAATATCTAACCATTTTCTACGAAAAACGATAATCACAAATCCAAAATAATAAAATTACTTTAAGTCAATTTGATTAATATGGTCAATCTTCGTCGCGTATCGTCCTTGCAAAAAAATATGGACCATTTTTAGCCTGATCGTGCGGGGTGAGGTAAGTGTTTAATTTTGGCGGGAGGCGGAGAGTGTCCGTTCTGTAGCGTTTAGCTACTATTATGTATTCTGTGATCTCTACATCACAACTTACTTGCATCACCTACTATAAAAATATATATTTCGAATTTTAGTTAATTAAGCTTTCAGGCACCATTTGATATAAAAGTATTTCATTATTTTTCGATGTTTTATAACTAATAATGTGTATTATTTACTGAGTAGAATAAATATTTTGGAATAAAATCTCTATTACTTACCCAAATAGTCTTATAGTTTCCCCAAACACCTAAACAACATCCACAATAAATAATAAAACGAACTTGTATTGAATTTTGATGAATGAAGGTCGCTCATGTGATTTATTTCACCCTGCAAAGATCCTAAACAAGCAATTGATTCAAACTTATCAGCTATAAACAAAATGATGGATGCGTTCAGTTATCGAGGTACAATTACTTTTTGTGCGAAAACAAATAAGGGAATTATATTTTGTTGCCATTTTTCAATATTAATTGACATCGTATATTTATAGGACTACTAGCGGTCCGCCCCGGCTTCGCCCGTGGTACATATGAAAAATAGATGTTGGCCGATTCTCAGACTTACCCGATATGCACAGAAAATTTCATGAGAATCGGTCCACCCGTTTCGGAGGAGTATGCAGACTAAAATTGTGACACGAGAATTTTATATATAAGATATAAGAAGATTTAAGTAGTAACTTAAAATTTAGATTTTTTTATAAATATTTACGCGATAATTAAGGGACATAAGCATTTCGTATTTGATCTTATGATAAGATACGATTTACAGAAAATAAAAATAGATTGGTTAAATCTATGGAAAGATGTTAAAATAAAGTTACCTATTCAACTTTTTAAATAACACAAAATATCGACCTCCGTATTCAGTTATGCAGTAAGAATATTGCATCAAATCTATAATCCAGCTTATTACAGCAAGACGAGAAACATTCGTGCTTAGTAATTTAGGCATTCGACTATGCTATATATGTAGTGGGATCAGAGTATGATATTGCCTGAATTATTAAAGCATCACGTAACAGTTTTTGCGGCTCCCCCTATTTGCTTGGTAATCCGTTATGGAAAAACGAAAAACCAATTTGAGACGTAGAGTAGAGTAGGTCTGGTGCAAGAAATCTACAAAAAACAATTGAGGTAGTCTTGTACAAACGTATCGTTATTAAGGAATTGAATAATTAATTAATTTGTGCGTAATTTACTTTTATATTTTGCTTGTCTTACTCTTAGTTTGTAATATAAAATACACTTGATTTCACAGTAATCAAAATAAGTTGATACTAATTTAAGAACGTGGGCTCAATCTTTACAATGACTTTGAATTTGAAATCCAGGAAACAGTAAAAATATTGCGTCTAATATTATGGTAAGTATTTTGTTAGAGCATATTTGTTAAACTCTATAACGATACCAAAAAAGTTAAGTGTCCTATTCATAACATAAATTTGCAGAAAAAAAAAATTTTCCGCACCCATGGGACAAGGTAATTTTCTTATATTCTTTAGGAAAACCCGTAAATAACTATAGGAAAATAAATACCGTGATATGGCTCGATGGATAATAGACATCGTTAGTAGGCCGGCCGTTTGGGGCGTCACTTTTTCAAGTCATTGCGTCAATCGTTTATCACAACGTCTGTTGTGTTAAGTTGTACGGTTAAATTTTTTGGATGGCGTGGAGTCGCAGGTCTTGTTTTTAATTATTTTTATGGTATTGACAATAATTATTATATATTGATATTGAAAGCTAGAGTGCTAAGGATATTATGGCTAATGAAAAATAGGAATGAAATTTTTTGTAAATTTTAGGATCTATATTTTTTGCGGAAGGTACCTAATACCTACTGCAATTTAGTGGGATTTTGTTTTTGTTTCTATTGATTGAAATCAATTCAATTCACGATTCCAGCAATACAGACTTGTTACAAGTCCTTTAGCTTCATGTCCTATTAAGTCGATTAAAAATAATATGCAAAAGTCTACTCCATACGTTTTCTGTTCTAGCTGTTAGGGGAGTAATTTTGGACGTCAGCCTCATTAGTTGAGGTAAACTGGTCAAAATTTTTCCAGTCATTTCCCGGTACAATTTATAGGGAAAATATTTGTTATTTGTTTGTATGTTAACTAGATATTACTTAATGTTATGTTTTCTTTGGTTACATTATCGAATGAAATAGGATTCATAATTTGTTGCAGTGATATTATATTTTTACTAAACTTATAAATGGAAAAGTGTGTTAGTTTGATTGATTGAGTGGGCGATTTAATCGTATAAATTTTATGTCTAGATGTCTCTAACTGTCGTTAGGGAGACTATTTTAGACATAATAAGCTGTTAATCAATAATTTTATTAGACAATAGAGCAGAAGCAATTAATTATTAATACACAAATTCTTCAATCAAAACCCCACATCCAACGAACACCCTCTAGGTACCTACTCCTTACAAAATAATACTAATGCAATTCGTACCGAGCCTTTACATCAAATAAAGCGTCTATTAATCATTCAATTATCTCCTTTTCGTTATAGAAAAAGTCTCGTCAGCGTCTGTAAATCAATTCTCCGATAGGGATAGATACCACGTGTAATTGACTTGTCCGTTTTCCCTTTTTACTTTGCCCGCCTATTTATATTTTTTGCTGTAGACGGTAGATAATGAAGATTTTTATTACTAAGTAGGTCCAATTAGGATCGCGGATATTATTTTAATGATAGTAGAAAGGTGTGAGCATTATTGTATGTATTTGAGAAATATTATAAGTTAAGATGTTTCGGTGATTAAAATAATCATTTAATTCATAATCATTTTTTATGAAGAATTGATATAGTTATAGTGATAATAAATTAAACATTAATAATAGAGATATACTATTTTTGATCGATTCTAAATTGCAGAAAGGAACCAAATGCTAAAAACGCACCCTGCTCATTAGAAATGATACCAAGAAACCAAAATGGTTTGTATAAGTTTACATCATTATAACCTGAGAAGCAAAAGGCGTGTCTATAATATCATTTAGCACCCCTTTTCCAAATTTAATGTTTACAAACCCCTGTTCACATCTTTCGGTTACCTTGGTAGAGAGGTTAAAGCTTTTCGATTTTAATTGGAGGCTTATATCTTAGCTAATATATTAAAACGATTTAATTATACTAGACATTACTCACATAGTTTCCCATGTCACAATGATATAAATTGGAATACAGAACTACTTACGCTTACTTAAGTTTAATCCGGGATAATAGAATATTCTTATTCCTAAGTTAGGGCTGTTTTATAGTCAGATGCCATTTTATAAAGCTTTATGTAATAAAACTAAATAAATAAAGAGGCATTTTATTCAACACCAAGTCAAAAAAACTAAAGAATTATTCAATAAATCTATGAGCACTAATGAAAAAGCTGATGAAAATTACAAAAAAAAAGTTTTTCATACACAAAGTGAATGCTTTTCGGGTTTCCCAAGGGAATTGTTTGCATCCCTGTTAGACTGTATTCCTTTCAGATCCAGCGATCCGGTCCGATTGTCCGGTCACTTCCCCGGATGTGAATATTTAACCGGATATTGAGTGCGCTCGATTGCGGGTATTTTCCTCAAGCTAGGAATAAACGTATTAAAGAATTTTTGGTTCGCACTATTGTTATGGGCATAATTTTACGAATACAAAGAGTAAATAATATTATCCATCTATAATGATAAGTAAAGTATTTTTCGTATCAAAATGTGTACCTAGTGTAATTTATTTATGCATATAAATAAAAATACATTATGACAACAAGTTAAAAAATTATCTCTATGTTCGTCTGTTTGTTCCGACTTATGAGCAAAACAACTAGACTAATTAATTATTTACGACTATTACTGGCTTATAGCAGATGCTATATTATTATGATATAACTAAACCTTACATCACAGATAATATAATACTATACTATACATGTTAGAAAATGAATAAGGGTTTCCACCAACTAATTATCAAAGTAGGGCTGCCACAAATTTTTTCATGTAAAGCACACATAGTTGCGAGTACATAAATATAGGCTCACATAACAGGTTCCATATACAATCTGTACAATGATGACGTCACGTGCATCTGACTTGCCATTAATCAAAGCGACAGCCGTGTCGACCTGTCCCAAGGTTCTGTCAACGGGAACTATTAGTAATATACGTAAAGTGTAGGGTTTTTCAGGAAAATACAAATTAGGTCGGTGTTGAAGAGGTGTGGCTGAGTAATCATTTAGATAAGTGACTCGGCTATTGTCTATTATGTCTTATTTTCCAATATAATTATTTTAGTTTGTTGACATTATTTAAAAAAATATTAAGAATTATTTAATTTTAGTGATGAGAAAAACAAGACCAAGACCAAGACAAAGACAGTCTTGCTATCAGTCTTGGTCTTGCTTGTCCAGTCTTGGTCTTGGTCTTGCTCAAATACATGTAGTCTTGGTCTTGGTCTTGGTCTTGCTAGTGAGTATATGATCTTGGTCTTGGTCTTGGTCTTGCAAAATCGCAAGACCAAGACCAAGACTGCAAGACCAACACCGATTTTGATCATCACTATTTAATTTCCTTCCAATAACGTAAATAAAATGTATGAAATATACCATTCGTTGTGGATTGCGCTGACAGATACGATAATTGTTATTTAACAAAGCAAAGTAGCAAAATATGTAGTTATTATTGAACGTTCTTTCAACTAGGACAAATATTCTCCCTATGGATACGTTTAAAGATAAATCTGTACATGTTAGTCCCATGGTAGTAATTAATTTCGATTCTATATGCACCCAGAGCAAACAAGAGATAAAAGGAATATAACTGACTGATTTAAAAATAAAGCAAAATGGACGTTAGCTCGGATGCCGGAACCGCTTGCATAGGATATTGTAGGCATAGTTCAATATATTCGCTTATTTACTAGGTTTTTTCTCGGGTTCACTTGTGTGCTTTTCATAGTCTGTCGCCAGATATTCGATCTATCGATATTCGGTCGATCAGATTTCAATTCTGTATTTCTCTTCCTACAGGTTTTTATGATGGTAAATGGCATGCGTGCATTTAAGACGGTCTTTTTGATACACACATGTACATAAAAAATTAAGAAGTAAATGGAGACATTTAACTATTTTTCCATTTAACATTTTAACATCACGGAGGCTTGGAGCATATGCTTTGTTTAAAATGCTTTAAGCGCAACGAATAAAAGTAGATAAACAAATAAGAACTAAGTACTTAGAATTGGAAAATATATTATTATCTCAGTTTATCAACCTTAAACACAAGCATTAGCTATTTAATACACCAGAATGCTCCAAATACGTCACTAACTGTCCACAATGCAAAATGAAACTTAAAAAATTCACCCGATTTTCTGGACTAGAGCGAAATTATTTATATCCAACGATAGCACATAATTCAGAGGGTATCCGAAATAAGCGTGAAATCGTGGTTATTTCCCGTGGCGAGCGTCCACGCTGACATGTCCGGCCGGAATGTTGGGACCGATCATGGTTAACGTCTGATGCTTTATTTGTAGAGCTAGAATGTTCTAGAATGTAAGTGGGTTAAAGAATTGCTTTGAGCGAGAAATACACTGTTTAATAGTACTTACAACTATAATTATGGTAAATGGATGGACTTATAAATAATTAAATAATATTCATTAAGTATTTTCTCTTCTTGTATTTGATTAGAAATAACTTATTTATTTATCACAGTAGGTTTAAGTACTACAAAACTAATATCATAATAAATACTTTTATTATTTACTAGTAAATAAAGTAAATAATTCATTACGATAAATAAATCTTAATAATATTTTTAAAGGGCATAATGTATATTTTGATAGTAAAGCAAATAAATATTGTAGAAAAACCAAGGATATTATGTACTATTAAACACGTATTTAACCTTAAAATAAAAGAGAAACATTATTATTGATACGTCATCAATCAAAAGAGTATGAAATATAACAACGAAGTTGTAAACATCAATTGAGAAAAATATTCTTCATCTAAGTAACCTACATTTACTATTTTATTTGCGCAGTCTAATAAGTTTAATATTCATACAATTTAAATGTATTTAAAATGTATTTCAAATATTCATGACGAATAAAATATTCAAGATGTTAGTGTTGAAATCTTATTCCGGTTATTAAAAGTTCAAAACTTAACTAAAAGTAAATATTTTCAGCTTGGCGTATTTCACTCAAGAAAACTTTAACGTCTCAGTTATAATTCCTAATATTGTATTTAATTTTCAGTTAAATTTATAACATTCTAATTCATAGTGTTTCTTTTGTGAGGCTGTATAAAATCTTAATTATAATTAGCTTAAAATAATATTTTTATGGGTAATAAACCAAATTATAATAAGGTTATAAAAAGTATAATGAGACCTATAAAAAACAATAAAATCATAGATAGTACCTACTATAAAAGTTTTATTTGTAGTTAGTAACCTACCGGAAGTTGATTTTCAAACTAGCACACTACGATATTTTTCACCAATTTTCAGTTTGATACTTCATAATTTATATTAAACTAGCTTTCCGCCCGCGGCTTCACCCGCGTTTTCAGAGAAAAACCCGTTCCCGTAGGATTTCCGGGATAAAACCAAATATCTCTATACCAAATTTCATGTAAATTGGTTCAGTAGTTAAGGCGTGATTGAGTAACAGACAGACAGACAGACATTCGCATTTATAATATTATAGTATGGATTATGCAAAAATTACTAGTCATTTCAGGCTATTGTATACAGTAACTAACTAAGCTATTATTAACACGCACTATAATTAACATCTTATAATATCGATACACAGATTTTATAGCCTAGTTAAAGCACGTTCGAACAGCCGTTGCTCGATAAATTTGGGAACGTTTGATAAAAGCTTGCAACAGCAGTTGCAATAACACTAGAATTAGTGCCCAAACTGAATTTGGGAATAGCATGTACCAAAATGGATATGGAAACAGGAGTTGCAAAGTTCCTTTATTAATAAATTTGTTTGTTTAATGAAATTCATTGTGAAAAATCTAATCATTTATAAAGTATATTTTGAATGGTATAAACTACATAATATCAAAAGCAATTGGTATTAAGTAATGACAATTCATGGAAAATAATGAGTCATTATAATTATATTCAGTTGATTATTATATACCGGTTCGAAAGCACACTTAGGGAATGTTCTCGAACAAAAAGCAAGAAAAAATTATGCAAATTCATTTCCAACGCATTCTTTAAAGGAAAATAACGTAAAAGCATTTAGCAAAAGTGGAACTGAAGGATTCAAGACTCCTAATGCCGCTTGGCAAAACTTCTGTGCTTCACAAAATTTAATACGTCCCGGCGCAGCAATTCCCGATGTTTTCTTTTAAAACTGCGCCCTAGGGTCGTGCAACCGTGCTAATAAAAGAATAACGCTGTAAAATAAATTCTTATACAAACAAAACATTTTTATGGCTGTTTAAATTATGGGGAAGTTTCAAGGAAATTTACGAGTACATATTTCTTAATTTATAGACGGTTGTAGTCCGGGAGTCAAATGACTTCGAGTGTGTGGAAAGGGGTAAGAAGCAACAATCAGCTAAAACAAGAAATAAAAATAATATTATATACAACTACGTATAGGTACATAAATTTCAATGCTTTCACGACCATACACATGGCCAAGACTTAATAAAGAATATCTTAGAAATAAAACCAAAATTACGAAAAAAAATCTTTTAAGCCTAATGAAATTACACAATTTTTATAAGAAAAATAAATATTTTGCTAAGAATAAGACAGTATTAAATACTGCGGACGTTGGGTTATGTAATAATCGCATTCCTTGCGATCTCGACATTCTTGGGTTTCAGTATTTGGAGGGCTTGGAGCAATATTTATAAGGGGTTTATTAATTTCACATCAATAAAATGTTAATAATCTTAGACATGTCCAGGAAAATGACCCAGATTTTGGTAAAATTATTTAATTTTGTTCTATTATCCTTAAGAATTCTTACATTTTTTTTACAATATTTTAAACAGATTCTGTTTATAAGAAATTTGAACAGGCATTTATCCATTGGACAGATAAATAAATCCATGAAGCGCCTGTACAATGTCTCCTTAATAATACAGTTTCAACAAATTTTTGTTCAAACAACAAAAACTATAGAACTTGTACACACATTTTTTATTGAATATAAAATAAGAAAAATTAGTTTAAAAAGTTACGTCACTGCCTTTCCTTTCTCTTTAGAATAAGATAGATATAAAAATCACCAAAGTTTAGTAATAATTTTATCCTTATTTAAAGAAAAACATTTTCATGCGACATCATAATTAGGTATAATTCCCTGTTACCGAGTCACTTTGACAATTAGTAGACAAAGTTTTCTCAAAGGATTTCAAAGTATATTTCCTCATAAAAATTGGGATCTCTATAAAACGCAATTAAAAATCCTAACAATGTATGTTCAAATTAAGACCACAGCTTATCGCGTTAAAAATTAAATGTGACAAAGAGATTCCACAAAGTAAGGTAGGATTTTGTTCGAGGGTCCGTCACCTCATTATATTCTGCGAATTTTCAGTACAATAAACCTTAAGCAGTGATTATAAAGTTTAGTTTCAATTAAACGCGTTTTTTCGTTGGTCTTTTATATCTACTCGTGAGTTAAAAGAACTTTATTTTCCACTCATAGTTGAAACGCTAAAGCCTTAACTTCTTAAAGTTTTAATAAATTTTCTAAAGGATTTAATCTTGGCTATCGTTTTAGATATGTCCTAGCCTTTAATATAAGCGTTATAGGATGTATATATAAGAAATATAACTTTAAAAAAGCGACTGAATATTATCTATATATATATTATATAGGTACAAGAGAATGTTATGAAAAACACTGCAGAATTTACCAAAAAATTGTGCGAGTTTAATCAAGCAATAATATCAAGCAATTTGTGAAACGATTGTGTCGTCTGTTACAGACCTTTATTCGAATATTTTTATGAAAGTTAAAACTATTGAAATTCTGACTTAGTCATCAAGTCTTGCGAAAGTTGATTATTTTTTGCGTTAATCGAATTTCCCAGAACACAATTCAGTAAATGAAAACGGACTGTAATTGAGGTGTTCCTAAGTGAGATTTCATTAAGAGAAGTGTTTTCTTAAATTAAGACACTGATGAGACAATACCACTCTAAGATAGTTATATAGAGGTTTCGTTAGAACAATATTGTGATTAAATTATTCTTATCTAGGTTAGGAAAATATACACAAAACATTGCGTGTGTTATCTACGAAAAATAAATGAACAATTTGAATTTTTCGTACCATATTTTGATGAATGTATTATGGATAAAGACTTAAAGACATTTTATTAAGTTAGCGATACGAAATATTATATACGCCTAACGTATGATATTATATCTGTCTATCTGTCTAAACAATCTGACAGCTATCATTTCTAGAAATCACTTGAAAATTTTAGACATAACACAAGTATTTATTGTTTGTAATAATATCATAAGTGAAGAAAAGATGAATACGACTAAAAATTTTTTTGCATCGTAATCATGTATTCACTTTTAGCAAATCCATTTATAAAATTATGTCTTTATTATCAATTCCATTCTAAAATTCTATTATTCATTTAAAATTAATCGATTTGTGCATGGTAAGCTTAAATCAAACATTTAATTATTTATCCGAAAAAAGCTGTTTATCTTCAGACCCTATTTGTTCCACCTTGTCTCTGTTGGATGACTTTGTTTTATATTATCACATCGACAATATTATAATTTATCGACTGCATGTGTAGGTTATCCATATTTTGGTGACATAGAGACATAAAAACAACTTAATTTGAGTATTTGCTGTGAAATATATACATCTTTTAGAATAGTAAATGAAATATTATGTATTAGATTAATTAATTGTTATTTTTAAGTTTGTACTTTTAAATAAGACTAAAATAAATGGTAGAGTCATATTAAATAATCTTAGAATATCAACAAATATGGCATTTACATTTTATGATATTGTTATATTGAGATTGTTGTAGGTATTACTAGTTATTAAGTTGTTATTTTTATAAAGTTCTCTAAATTTTGGAGGTTCATTAAATTATCCCAACGCACCATTCGAATATGGATACTCTATTGTCTCACCACTCTGCACCTGTATTCGTTTTAGGGTGCCGCGGTCCAAAAACTAAACTAAAAGGACAGGTGCGAAATCCTTCCCCAGCGGGGGTCTTGTACCTGTCCAGTTATCCCATAACCTTAATTGATAGGAATCGTTAACCTTTAAGCGCGCCTTCGTTTCCTCAACATAAATATCGATTCTAATCTCGATTTTTTTCTCGGCTGATATTTTATACGTCGTTTTATTTTCGGGTGCCCTCGCCGACTCGATAGATCGTTATTTCGTAATAAACAGTCCATTCTTTGACATTCGATATTCGAGATTGTAAGAATGCGATAGTTGGAATCTTGTTGGCGCCGTCGATCTGATTACTGTAATTGTGTGATATCGAATTTGGTTGGCGATGACTGTTTATTATGATATGATGATTATGGTCAAAAAGGACGTGTCCCGTATAATGGGCCCAACAATAACATGGGCCCGATATAAATATTATGCTTGCATAATAAAAACACAAAAAATACGATACAGATACGAGTGATGTAATTGGAAACTGAAATGATGGAAGTAGGTGACTAAATCTGTTGAAAACAATAAAATAAATACTATAACTTCACAAAATGTAACCATCGAATGAAGCAGTTTCTAGTGAGATCAGACAGCGAGTACGTAATAGGTACTAAATATCGATTTCTCGCAGACAATCATCAAAATTCAAAGCAGGCCATAAAGTGCGTAGTTTTTTGGCACGAATTTACAATTTACCCATTCCGTTCACTTGAGCCAACATTAGCGTATTATTACGCGCCGCTTATCATAGCACATGCAGGAAATCGGTAACTAAAAGCAATATCTACAATTTTATGGACAAAATTGCCAAACTTTTTTGGCATTAAGTACAGTCCATGGAAATGTATTGATAATACATGGCATATTGAATACTTTGAACGGGAAAAGTTGCGAATTTGTTGGACGTCTGGGCACTATAACTGTACAGGTTTTATGAGATAAACTTTAATTTTTTAGTAGTCTACGATCTACATGTTTAGTTTTATCACTGTTTTGTAAACATTGTTGAAACTAACAGCGTTCAGCGCAATGAATATTCGTTGAAAAATAAAAGAGATAAAAAGGTAATATTTTAAATCATAAAAGTTAAACAATTTATGGAGCGATATTGTTAGAAATTTGAAACAATTATATTGAAGCTAATTTCAAATGGCATCACTTAGGTAAGTTTTAACGATGTTCTTCACTATGAAAGTCGTAAATGGGCAAATGACGTGATATATTTAAAGAGGATACTTTAGCTGTCAATCAAGAGAATCTGACAAGGTTTTTAGCCAATAAAATATCCGGAACAGGTGCATAAGTTTTTATAAAGAGAATCGTAAATTTTATTGAACAAGGGTACGCCTCAACAGTTTTAAGAGTCTGCGATAAAATCGGATTTCGTAAAAATTGTAGTAACCCAGCAGGACCATGAAGGATAAATTAATAATGATAAGGTTGATATAATATTTCTGATATAACGCCATTAGCAGTTAAATCGAATAAATGTATTATCTGTCTATCATCGTAACGTTATCTGTTATAATTGTGCTCATTTTAATTAATCCCGCACATGCATTTCAACAAATTATATAACAATCCCAAATAGTGTGTTATAGTTACTTTTATACTAAAAGCTTATGCAGATTATAAATTATCTTTAGGCTGAATGGGCAAACATACAAAAGGATCAATGCCTTTGTTTTTATTACTTACGAAAAACTTAAACACATAACAGTTATTTCAGTACTTTACCAAGCTAATAAGGTGTAATTTTTTAAAATTGAAGATTAATTAATTAACATAATATCGTTAACTGATTTTGGTTATCCTATTATTCATCACCTTAAAGTAAAGTGATTGTACGTAAGTTGTATATTCCAATATCGATATCTAAATAGCAATCTTATCCACAAAGCTCAGGAGCTTTTTGTCTAGACAGGTCTAGGCAAAAGACGACTAAAAGCGACAATACACGGATAGATCTAAACCCTAAGCCGTACAATAGAAAACAGGCTGGTTGTCGGTAGTCCTTGTAGTGTTCATGTAGATGCCTAGATAAGGCAAGGTATTGCCATAGTATAAAGAGAGAAGTAAGTTATCTTCGAACAAAGGTACATCGCGCCGTTTGTGTACGCGGAGCGCTTGGCCACGCCCCCCGTTCATGTACGAACGCAAGCTTGACGCACACACACAACGCCGCTCGGTTTCTTCTCATGGACCGTTCTCGTGAGAGCCGCGCCATTGCAGCTGTGAGCGGTCGGTGTTTTTTTTAACAATTATTTATACCTATATTAATGTGGCAAGTGATAACCCTGCGCATCGCGATTTTAGGTACCGTGCGCTCCTAAACGCCGGGAGTCAGCCTACTTGTCTCTTTATACTATGGTAATGCTCGCTTACCAGCTAACTAAGTTCACTTACGCACAAAAAGGTAAAAGAGATATTACGATGTGATTTATAGCTATGTACAACGATGTTTCATAGTTGTACTTTATCATTTATGGGATTTGTAAGTGCTTATAGGTGAGGTTGTTAGCTTATAAACTGGTTGGTATTTTTATGACGTTATTGAAGGGAATATTTTTTTAGCAAAAATCTTTTGAATTGTGAAAGTTTTACAAATAAGACGTTAAAAAGGATATAATAGTAAGAAAGTTATCGAAAACGTACCTCTTAGTAAAATAATTCTATTCAAAATTGTATTTCCTTAATTCTTTGTAGCTATTATATTATTTTAAGAAACCTACCCAATATTTTTTTATAAATTGATGACGAGAAAAAACTCTAGAGATGGTAAGTTTTAAAGAGGTAATATTATCTTTTATGGACATTCAATAAATACATTTTGTAGCAGTAACATTGTGTATTTATAAATTAGGTACACAACCTTCATATACTAAACTTAATTTGCACTTTCAAAATGTAGTTTAAAATTAATATACCTACTAAATTTTACTGCATTTACAACGACCGCATGCAAAGTTTTTACCTGAAAGTTAGTCTTGCATAAAAATCAAAACATACCTTTATCATTATCTAAACAGTAGTGGGTTCATTCATCTCTTATTTACTACCACCCTAATAGATTTTGGGTTGACATTGATGTGTAGATAAGATCGCAGAGGAATCATTAGCCGTAATGATATGCTTCGTTAATCTGGGACAATCGACCGTTACCTATGCAGTAATAATTTGGGGATAGTTAGTGGATACACAAATATTCATTGGTATGTACTTGGTATAAAGGGTTTAATGCATTTAGTGGAAGCGTTTGGTATTATTAGATATTACTAGCGGTCCGCCCCGGCTTCGCCCGTGGTACATATGAAAAATAGATGTTGGCCGATTCTCAGACTTACCCGATATGCACAGAAAATTTCATGAGAATCGGTCCACCCGTTTCGGAGGAGTATGCAGACTAACATTGTGACACGAGAATTTTATACATAAGATATTATAATAGTGACTAATATTGAAAATATTTTTTTATAAATTCAAGTATGATCGAAAACTTTAACTGTTGGTGTAGTTATTTCTATTGGGAAATCAGAAAATTTACTATAGACCAAACCATGAAAAATTTACAAGTCTTTGACAATATGAAAAAGATCTCTACATATTCCAAATCCCTTAGTTAACTAACTAACCAAAACTTAGTCATTTTAATAATACAAAGGTTTGAAATATAGTTTCCGAACTCATCAATTCATTATGATACAAAACAATACTATAAGCTTTAATCATCTATTGAGCATATTCGATTCGTGACGAAACAAGGCTCGACTACTACGATAAAAACAATAAACGATCTATTAACCGCAATAAAATAAAAATAAATAGCCTTGTTGATATTGCTGATTAAAATATATTAACCGTATCGCCGTTTTATTAATATTAAATAAACGTCATAGCGGATGCTAGGGTCCCAAAATGTCCTCCGTCATCGAATGATTGTTAACTATTGCTTGATAACCATAACTAATTCTAACAATTTTCCGGTCGATATACAAATTATAATTGTTATTGTGTTGCTTGATCATTGCTTCGTATACGTTTCATTGTGTAAAATGAGTTTTTAAAAAGTCCACTGTAAACTGTCAGGAATATTTTTACTATATACATATATCTTTCAACAAGATTGTGTTGCGTTTGCATAAAACCAAATATAATTTCATTCTTGTACGTCGCTAATGTTAAAAATCTATCAATATTTAAAATCTCGAATGCTTAAAAGTTGCCAGTCATGCTATTCCTTATAAAATAATCAATTAGGGTGGGGGAATCTGGATCAGATGTTATCTAAAATCTGTCGGCGAATGAATTCAATCGTGATGTTTGTAACAAGGCTGTGTACTGGGTGGAAACGTCTTGATACTTTATAATTTTCGTTCTTTTAAATGTTATAAAAAATATTAATAATAATTATGTGGAACTACTTATAAAAAATACTTTTGGACTTTAGTATTCAGTTTCATGATTATAGTACGTTTGAATGCATTGTTTTTGTGGTTTGAATTAAAATAAAAAAGAAAACACGATGCGTATCGACGATAAAATTCCAATAATCAAATTATTAAATTTTGAATGATCTTTTATAATAGTATATTGTATTAATCCAAACACATTAATAATTTGCTTAGTCTGATTTATAAAGAAGTGCCTTAACAATTTTAATTTTGTAACAAACATAAATCGATGAATGCTTCATATAAAATTTAATACAAAGGTACTTCACTGTGACCTTTAAAAAGATAGTACAACGTTACAACGTTTTGCATAATTATTCATTATGCATTATAAGATCATACTAAGCTTTTTATATAAAAAGTTACATAAAAGTATCAAGACTGCTAAATAACAAGCTGTCAATATATTTGGGCATAGCCTGACCAAGTATTAGAATACAAACTATGATTAAATTGAAACAGCAGGAGTCGAACCTTACCAGAAATAAGAAACATTGTTTCCAATGAAAATTTTTATTCCAACCTCTTTAATTGCTTTCAAATAGTTTAATTACAATTCGACGTATTATTCGTGATTAATGTTGTACTATAAATAAGTCATGTATGGATGAATAGGCCTTTCATACATGAACTTTTCTGAGAAAAGTTTATATTTTATTTATTTATTAAGTCTCAATATCAGCCGTACATCGATGAAAATACATAAAAAATACACAAAAAATATAGAACAACCAATAAAAAATGAGCACTGCATGCACTATAAAAAATACGTTACAACACATTCCAAAATTATCAGTTAATAAATTATAAACAAGTACATTACTTAAAAATTAATTCAATTCAAATTTAAGTTCTTGACCTAATATTGAGGTTTTATTTTTATTTGTATATGCATGAAAATCATACTGATTAAAAATAAAGTTATAATAGTAAGGTTTTGCATATTTAACTCCAACTATTAAATTTGTTAAGGGCTGATTTTTCAATCCTTGGTTAAAACTTATTCATCGAATAACGTATTAAACTACCATTTAAAAAATGTATTCTTATTATCCGTATTTGACAGTTTACAGGTGACATTTTAAAATGTTCGTGTAATACTTTATTGGACGGATAAATTTTAACCAAGGATTGAAAAATCGGCCCTATATTGATTATCCGATACATTATTCGATCCGATACTAGGAAATTAAATTAAAAGCATAGGTAATCAATTGTGTCTGAAAATTGAAAATAAAGTAATCAATAAACCAATCAAAAGTCCTGAAATTGAATTTCTATTCTTAGATATTCTTAATTATTATTGGTTCACTGACTCTATACTCTATAGCCAGACTTAAAATATCGATAGAAATTTATAGCGTGAATTAGACAGTTGATAATCTTACTACAATATCGCATAATAATAAAAATCAATATCCAATATATAAATATATTTTTTTTAGAAAAAGGGAAGTGTATACACAATCGGAACGCTTAGACAACTATTGAAGATACAGCCTTAATTTCGAACATCGTTAATAAAGATTAATACAAGGAATTATAATAGAGACGAGATATATATTTGGAGGGCCATTAGAATAAATTAAAGCAGTTTGGATGTGGCATTTCATTTGAACTAATAACGTTAAAATAAAAGCGAGATTATAATTAGATACATAACTCTTGGTAAGTTCACTTTTTACTTGTTTTTGACGGCTGTTTTATTCTGTCGTTATTTGTGTTAAGGACCTTGTTATTAGCTATATTAAGGTTTATTAAACTTTTTAGTAAACGCAATTTGCGAATCTGTTTTAAATGTTGGTAAAGGGCAATGTAAGTTAAATTTAAGCAACAAATACTGAGAAAGGGCTCTTTAAAATTGTATTTTTTTTTTGTTTATTAAAGTTTTTTTCGTTATCTGTAATTAAAAGATGAAAACGCTGGAAAAGTCGATGTGGAAAATAATTGTAAATTGTGCTGCTAATATATGAATAGTACTTCAGAACTTTATATCCTTGAAGTGAGCTTTGAATCTGTGGATTATTATACCGCCATCAAACCTGAAAAACATAATAAATTTCAAAGACTTTTAAAAACAAAGATTAAAGTAACCTCGTCAAAACGAAAGCTATTTATAAAAACAAATGATACAACAAAATAATCTGCGAATTGATGAATGAGAATACTTGCTCAAATCTTAGTATCGAAAACTTTGAAGTAAGGATTACCTAAGTAGAAAGTATTAAACGTCTGCCAACTTGGACGTGGAGTGATCAACATAATAGCTATTATCTTAAATAGTTGCTCAAGTATTCTCTTAAGTACCGCTCAGACATACTTAATAGTATAGGCATAAATCTATTCATTGGATTAATAGAACGTTGTCTTGGCAATTAATTAATAAATCTATTTTTGTGGTTTTTATTCGTGCTTGTAACTTTGAATTAAAAGTTTTAATTTTTGACATTGTATTTTCCATACTTAATAGCTTCTGTCATGAAAAAAAAAATACTTATTTAATTCAGAATATTTTCATCCGCATGTTACGTCGTTTCTATGACGAATAATTTCTACTACATAATATTATAATTAGTAGGTACCTACCTAAAATTATACGTTTGCTTTTTGATCGTAAATAACAGTAATTAATTACGTCAAAACATCGTACATTTGAGTCGTTATCGTTTAAATTCAAATGTAAACGCATGCGCATCGACCAGAACTATTATCTACAAGTGATAAAAAGCTCACAAATTATTTCAGTAAGATTGTTAACTATTTCAAAATACAATTTATTATTTGTATTGTTACCTCTTGATGGAAGTGCATTTTATGGTTTTAGATTTTGAAATAAAGCATACGATTCACTGACTACTATTATTCACTTTTAAATTAAATTAAATAATAACTACAGTCGGTTTTGTAATTTCATCGACAGATCATTTAGAAATAAGCTACTTATTCTTTTAAAAATATGCTATAGCACTTGGACAGAACAACAGCTATTTGTGTGTGTTGGACAGAACAAATCCAATGCTTTCAGCGCTCCCTAAATTGCAGCATAAAATTGACCTTTTTGTTATTAGATACAACATAGAAACCCTCTAAGCTATCAGCCTGTGAGAAACTGACCTACCTACTGAACCTTACCAATCGAATTCCCAGCCGTACAATCTAAGCTCTTAGCGTCTTTGTATCTTCATAAAACCGTCCAATTATTTCCGTTTCGTCCTTATCAGGCCTCATCTAGACCCAATCTACTCGTATTACACAAAAATTTACGAGAAAGAGGCTTCTTCGTCATGATGAACGATAAATTTCATTTAACAGCCCGATGTCAAGTGCGTCAGTACATAACGTTTGTAAACGAGTCCGCTACACGGTCTGATTTATAGTTTTTCTTTGTTTGCTCCTTTTATTGTTTTATTGGTACATTCTTTTCGAGTTTGTCAGATCATTATAGGTTAATGAAGTGTCCATAACTTTTTGCGGCGCGTTTTGCGAGTTCCGACCGACTTTTTGTCAGCGGTGGATCGCCGTCAATTTCAACTGTCGCCAAACAGGTGCAATTATTTATGTATGCGGAAATTTATAGATCTACCGTTATAGTGGAAAGATAACAATAACTTTTTTTATTTTTTAGGGACTCCATGTGGATGATATTTAGCTAATCTTTATAACTTAATGCTATAATAAAATAAAATAAATATTTACAAGATTTTCATTTTGCTTTAGGTATGATGAGCATTATTTCAATATGCTTATGCAATATGTTGTTTACAAAATTTAAAAGAAAACAAATTAGGTACTTTCATTTTTCAAATAAACAGGTAATTAATTTTTAATTTACACGTAAACCAAATTCGTAATTACAACGCTAATTATTTTTCAAATCAATTAATGTATATATTATACATTTTAGTATAATTATAAGAGCCCCAATTAATTAAAAACTAATTACAAAGAGCGTATACTCAAGAAAATAAAATCTAAGAATAAAACTGGTAAGCAATATAAAAGCCAATTTATTTAACAGGAGCTAATTAAAATTTTATTCCAAATGACCGTGGTGATGGCAGAACAAATTGTTTGCTGAGAACGAATTTTATAAGAATATTTTTAATCTAAATGAAAGGTTGAATGTTTGGTCTTTTAGTAATGTGTCAACGACTGAAGGATTTTTCAGGAAGACTTTCTAGTACACAAACCGCAGTTTGATTACTTTAAAAATGTTTAAAAATTTGTATTAATAATAGATAGGACTTAGGAGTGTGTTTTTTTTTCTTTATTTATTTACGGATTTTTGTCCAAAAGGACGATGTCAATCCCATCGTACCTTGTACACAGATGTTACACTTAACAATCTATAATGCCTACATTATATTCTAGAAGAATATGACTCAAAGAGTCGATAGATCGAGGGAATATTATGATTTATTTTAGTTTGAGTTTGTTGAGTATTCTAGATTCTAGAATATAACTTGTGCATGTTAATAGAATTGACAGGATTTATAATACGAAGAAGCCTTCAATTGTGCCTTCAATATTATTAGTTGCTTGCGCTACCTTAAAATTATACTTTCTTGATACATACGCAAAAATATAAAGACAAAATTATTTGATCTCCCCAACAGGAAATAGATACAAAACAACTCAAAATAGACTGTTCAATATACTATAAATAGATTATTATTGAAAATTAAGCAAAATGGCGTTAATATTTATTTATACCATTCCCTTTAGATCAAAATTCTAATAAGAGCCTTGACCGAAAAGCTACAACAAATAAGAAAAAAACGATAGAATGTGCAATCAAAACGAGAATGTTTTTCGTAATAAAATTCTTTACTGCTTCAATATGCCTCTCGTCAACGTCAAAAGTAACTTGTTGTTCGACGTCCGTTTAATTTATAGGGACTTTTATTGTTTAAGTTTAATGTCCACTAATTTGGTCCCAAATATATGATAATGTAAGTGAAATGTTTATGTGCATGGAGTGAATCAAGTTAAGGTTCAAGGCTTTGTTACATCGCTTTTTAAGTGGAGTTCTCTAGCTATTTGTGAACGAAGAAATATTATGAATTGTAAGAGTTGTTAGGCTCTACACTTTATACTTAAAAATTGCCTATACTAAATGCGTAACTCAACAATATGGTGAGTTGTTTTATAGTTGTATGAGTCAAGAAAAATGCTTAGCAGTCTGTAAAAGAAGACAAAGTACATGAAAAATCTCTATTTAACCAAAATTTATTTCTTTTGCATTTTGCATCGAAAATGTTCAATTTTGCTGGTAAATGTGTTTTATATTCTATTCTATTATGCTAATTCAGGATTGCTAAGTTTTTAAAATAGATAAACTTGTGTCATAAGTCATAACATACTGCGACAGTTACCTACAAAAATATAAGCACTTAAGTATGCTCACGTTATGGACATTCAAAAATGTGATAAATATAGTTATTACAAAAATGATGTGAAAATATAAAAATATCACTGTCCATAAAAATCATTCGTATCGTTAGATATTGCAGCTTTAAATCTAACGTTGACAAAAAGCTCATCTAATCAGTTGCATTTACGCCACGTCAACTTAGCCCGCCATAATCTCAACAGTAATATTTAAATTGCCTCTGTCATAACATATCCTTCAACTTATTGCTTTATAATATCGCCACTTATACAAAGGAATATCTTCTCGCAACTTACATTACACTCCTAACTAGCTAAGTGTGAAATCTTATTCGCAAAGCCTTCCAGCGTTTGCAAATACGCATCGCCATGATTATTCACGGCCTTCTTACTAACTACTAAAAATACATTTACCATAACATTACAATAAAAAATAAACTTTAATACGACACTGTAAGATCTGTTTTAGGCTGCATCGTTTATGTAGTTGTGGACAGTTTGAAAATGAGCAAGGATTTGATGTTTTTTAAAAGAACGAAAATCGATGCGGAGTGCTTCGGCAGTGATGAGGTGCCATGGTTGTTGCGTTTATAAATATTTATTACCTAATTATCGAGCGGGCTTAACACCTACAACAATATAATATTTAGCCACAGGCAATGAATACGGTGATTCATATTTTTGAGTTGGACAACCCTGAGATTTAATTAAACGAGATAACCCACAAGTACATCTATACCAATTATTCTGTCAAATAGATTGATTATGTACTCGTTATATTGATATTGATTTATTTAGCTTCGATGTATAATTATTTATGTTTAAATTGGCTTGAAGGGTACCATTTAAAGGATAACACTACCTTAAAGGAAAACTTTGTACGAAAGTGTAAGATTTTTAAGAATAAATCATTATTATTTTATTCCTTTTTGGACAGGGTATTTTTAAGTAACAGGCAGTTTGGGTTATTACATGCGTCACCTTTAAAGTATGCGCTATCTATAGGGTAATCGATATAGCATGAACAAACGTATCAAATACATCGTCTTTTGGACATTGGACCAAATTTGTTTTTCCTATGAGTAGAAGTCACAGCAGAATTTATATTATACCATCTCCTTTTTTCGATACAAAGCTTTGCCTGAAATCATATCAGATTCATGGAATAAAACTGGAACGGGGCAAATATTATCAAAACCAAGAACAATATTGTTTATATAAAATACCCATAATTTATTTATTGAAAAACATAGATATCCTAAAAGTAATTTAATTAATTATTGTTTACCTATTTGAAATAAAACAGAACACATTTATTATTCAAAAATTGCGTTAATTGAAATAAAACAGCATACATTTATTTCACATTGCATTGTTGCAGACCATTATTCAAATACGTACACAATGTAACCAAAAGCACAAAAAAAAACTTCAACCAAATAAAGCGTAAATCTTAAAATTACAACTCATTACACCATTGGAATCGTGAGGATCATGCTAAATTATGTAAATGCTTGTTTTATCGCTCAAAGAACAGCAGTTTACACTTAAACAAGTGTCGGTGACACGAGAAAGTTATGCATCTTCACCTTATTAAATAATGCTTATCAGGAGGACAGGTAATGTTCTGATGGGAAAGGTAATAAGGATATATTCATTATTCATACATAAACCTCGATATTATTTAAAAGAGGAAATATTGGTAAAATAATAGGAAGCTAGTATAAATTTTTTCAGATACAATGCCTGATTAATTTCATTGTTTTAGTAAAAACTTATATTTATACACAAAACACACATTAAAATACCAACAAGAAAACAGTTATTCCAATGAAAAAATACCCGCTAATTAATTAAATAATGGTACTTATTTCATAGCTCTATAAAATAATACATTTTTTATAAAAAACTTCCTCTCTTTGTAATGAAAATTGCACTAACCTATATTCCTGATCATTCATTTTCCAATAATATTATCATATCCAATGCAATTGATCTTCAGTATATTAAATGGAAACTTTGTTCGTCGTATCGAGAGATTAATATTGTAATTCAATTCTTAAAGACATTGTAATTGTACTGTAGATGACCACCAGTGTAGAAATGTAAATTATGTAAGTAACAGTTTTATCAAATGTTAATAAAACTGAGAGATCTCGTTCAAACTTATCTAAATATAGCCGTAAAAATCCATTTAATTGCATTGAGTTACTATGTACTACGTACTAGAGAGGACATCGCTACTACACTATTTGTAACACGAGTTAAACATTGATTGGTTTTAATTGATAAGTTTATTCATTTTTTTTTAATAATAAATCACATTTTTTGTTACATTGATTGGTTTTAATTTATATATATATTATATAGAATATCTACTCACTAGCCGCACCACGCGCGTCCCGCGCCTCCGCGCTTGTTGCACAGATTTTGTTCGTGATGTCCTCTATACATAGTAATAATGCCTCAATGTTTAATTGCTAATAAATTTTATATTATTCTAACTGTAGTGCGCGTCTATAAAACTTAAAACTGTGATATTGAATTTAATTGTGCTCTTAAACATCTGAAGTTTGGTAACGAATTAATTTATGACAATGTGGACATTATTTTGTAGTCAGTGCTGATAATATAACTATTATAATGATTACTGTTTTTTGTTTTTTATTATTTTGATGTTGCGTCTAACGGAATAATCATAAAACAAGTCAACATTAATCAAGTCGATGAAATACTTCATATTAACACAAAACTGAACCTAGCTAACAGTATTTTTTTTGGTACATAGTCAATAAAATATTGACTATGAAAAAAGTAATATAATTTAAATATATCACTAAGAACTTTTACCAACGTGTATACCCATTAAATGAAGTACTAAAAAGCCATAATAATATGGAATACTACGAGTATATCAACTTAACGATGCATGGAAATATTTTCCGTGTCGTGTTATATCCGTCGATTAATCAGAACTTTACGTTTTTACTTTAAAAGCATCGGTAAACGCATTCCTGTGTTTGTCCACGGTGGCCACATAACATCCATTAGGCTTTATTAAGAGTTTGGTAAACATTGGTCAATGTTTGATGAGCGTCGGTGATATGACTATGCAATTAAATTTGGCCTTTGTTGAACGTTTACTCTGATGTGCCGTGCGTTCATACAATGGACGATATGGGAGCACGATAATGGTTTTTGTTAAAATAAATCTTCAGAATTTCATTTAATTAGTATGTTCTAGCATCGCTTTTCTAGATGTGGATTTTTAAAGGAGAGAGATTGTCATTCAACAATAATATTATGATACCTCTATTGTAAGTATTTTTATAACATTATGTTGCTAACCGGCTTGTGTAGATTTTCTTCTTTTAGCTAATATATTATAATATCATATTATAATATGGTATATTTTTTTTAGAATTTCTTATCCAAAATGTAGAAATATGTATTTGTGTCATAGATCCCAAACATAATTCTATCCAATTCTATCTGTTATAACAGAAGCTGAACTGAAGCCACGAAACAAGATTCACCTCGAAAAATATCAATATTCCCACTCAAAAAATAGAATACAACCATTGTTTTTATATAACCGAATTACGTACACAAAGCCAGAATATCACAAGAGATTACCATCCCAAACTCGGTCGTCGCAATTCGCAAACTGAGCAAAAAGTTGGACCCAGGACCAGGTAACTCGTTCATTGTGACGACGCAGCAATTTGCATGGTAATGCATGTTCGGGCGTCCACAGTTAGTAAACAAGCGACCATCTTCTATCCAGCCCCCGTACCATGATGTAGCAGGCTTCCAGTGTGGAAACATGACAGCGCTATATAGGTCATGTAGCGCCATCACTTTCTTACACTGGATATAATACTGCTAACATCATGGTTGTAGGTCCCATTTATTATACTAATTCGCAAGTCAACAGCCTAACTGTTCTGTAGTGTGATAACGTTCATAGCGATATGGTAATTTTTTGAAATTGAACTCCGGATTCTGGGATAATAGAATCGGGGATTGAAATAATATTTGATATGTGTTCTTGGTGATTTTCTGAGATTTGATCCGGTTTTGTGAGATTTTCTCTGGTGTGCTATGTACCAATAAATACTTTATACAGAGAAACAATTTTGTTCTGGAAACCTTAATTTTAAGCACGCTTAGCTTTCTGCGATTTCTCTTCTTTGCCTTTTTATATAAAGGTCTTCATTTATAAACAGCACATTTCTAAAACACCGTTATAAACTAAACCAACGATAACATTTCAATACTTCATATAAAAAGCTGACTACTATTTCACAATATACATTTCGTTGACACTCGCATAAAGAGCTATAAATTAATATCGTTAACAAAACCGCAAACAGTCCATTGTCGTATAGAATATTTATCGCAAACATTGACACTTTTGTGTACATTTCAATTTGAGTAAATTATGCGTTGAATTATACAATCTAGTATGAAAAGAATGGTTGTATAGAAGTTTATTGCGATTGAACAATGTAGTTTGATGTCACGTTCGAGTTTGTGGGTGGCCTAGCTTCGAGTAAGTTGCGAGCTGAAATATATTCGTCATTGTATATAACTATAGTCGAGGTGACCACTGACCACGTAGCTGCTATAGTTTATGGTTTAGAAATTCTTGCTTTTTGGTTTGATAGCATTCATTGCAGATTCATGAAAGGAACCTCCGGGTTTCTAGATAAGTACGTGGCCTATTTAATGACTACACGGTAAACATAAAATGAAAATTATGATAGAGCTGGTAAAAAAATAATAATAATTTAATTACTATAGACGTTTAGCGTAAAAGAATTAAATTATTAGCGTAAAAAAATTTTCTATAAAAAGTTTGTAAAAATATTTCTTACCGTTTTAACTACTTGTGTAATAAATAATACAGGAACGTACTCTTCCTTCTTCTTAAATCTAAAATTAATTAAAATTTTATCAATTGGTACAGTGTACATGACAGTAAAAATTCATCATCTATGATTGCCGAACAATTAAATCATTTGAACATAGTTTTCTTTGTAAAAGACTCAAGAGAAAGTCCACGTCAGACTCATCAACGAGAACATTATAGCCGAATTAAAACAAAGAGTCAATCATGCCGGTTACCGACCTCAATGGAATATTGTATTAAAAATGGACGTAGCCTAACCCGCGCTGTCCACAATCGAAATGAAGCAATGGCATCTCAGTATTGTTCCTTTGTTCCCGTGGCCAGAACCTTTGTATCAGACTTGTTTTCTACAGAATGTAAGTCACGAATATCATGTAGTAACTGAATAAGGAGGGCTTTGCGCCTGCCTTGCCTCGCTATTGGTGCTGATTTTCGCTTACAACTCTATCATGCGCATATCAATGTTGTATTCTAATCAGCTCCGAGAGTAAGAATGGAAAAAATCTTAAGTATACATTTTTTATATATACACATACATATTTATATCATTTTTTGTATTTTTTGTGAGGAATTACGACATTTGGTTATACATATAAGGAATGGCTTGCAAATCTTATATATAAAAATGAATCGCAAAATGTGTTGGTAAGCGCATAACTCGAGAACGGCTGAACCGATTTCGATAATTCTTTTTTTATTATATTCCTTGAAGTACGAGGATGGTTTTTATGTAGAGAAAACGTAAATATGTACCACGGGCGAAGCCGGGGCGGACCGCTAGTTTATAATGATTATGATGGAAATTGTATGTTAACGGTTCACTATTTAGTTCAGAAAATCATACTTGCTATAAAAAATACAAGCGTAAAAACGACACAATAAAATATCCATGGTGATTTCTGACCAATAGCAGCGTATTATATTTTAATACTTACAAAATATTATACTATAAAACAAATTGAATGGACATTTCAAGTGAAAATACTAAGCTCTAAACCAGGATATAAGAAAATCGATAAACGAAACTGACATTTAGATTCGTTTTTGTAATGCAAACATGAGTGCAAATGTCAGCATACCTAGATTCTGATTCCACGAATCGCGCGTGCCAAACTTGACCTTATAGCCATCTCAGTCCAATGACGATAACCACCTACTCAGATCCCAGCGGGATATAAAGACCTTTACCCTATATTTTCGGAATTTTTCAACACTCCATCTGAATGACAATAAGGTTCGTTTTCGCTTAACGCGAGCTAGCCACGGAATTGAGTTGTCATAAAAGGGAACATGACTTGGGCAACACGGTGTGATCGTGATTCTGTATAAGCATGTGCAAGTTAAAATAGCCTTCTGATATGAATAAAGGTCGGTTACGATTTTGTAAGTTAGAAGTTGTAAGTACGAGTTAAAAGCTTTTTTAGTAAGCTTTCGTTCAATACAATGTTACGTAACGTATCGACGGTAAAGTTTTAGATGTGAATGACGTTAGAGTCCTAGGGCACAGCGACATAATATTGAATTTAAAAGACCTATTACTTAAATAACTGCAAACAAAATTGAGTACTTTCATAATTATAATACGACTTTGATGTTAAAATACGGTTAAATATTGATTTTCTCAGCGTCTAATGCTTTCAGGGGTAAGATACCTAAATAATTATATCAAATATTAAATTCATTGTGTAACAGTAAACGTATCAGTTTTTAGATGCATAGAAAAGCGAGAGATAAAGTTGTTTATTTTTACCATTATTTAGTTTAAATTGTTCCACTTCGCATGAAACTGTAACGTATTGCAAACCGCTTTCAAAACATAGAGCATTCAACTAAAAATCACAATTCCGAAAAACAAAGTCGACAAATTCGAGTTTCATACTTTTGTTCCGTGTGCATTGAAATGGGCTTTCATTTATTTAATAGTTTTAAAGAATGGTCTATTTGACAATTGTTAGGCTGTTAGAGAATATAGTGTGTCGTTTTTTATTGAAATTTAAAGTAACAATAGACTAGAAGGCCTTAATTTCAGGTGACTAAGAAAATTTTGAATTTGTGCTCCTTCTATTTAATAATATAACCTATTTTTGATGGAATTAATTTAAAAAAATAAATAGAAAAAAACTAGATGTAATTTGTATAGTTAAGAGAGTTTTTCGCTCTGAAAGAAAATAATGTTTTATTCCTTTTTAATTTTCTCCTCGGTACTATAGCTAAAGCAAACCTTAAAAAACTATTTCGAGTAAACATAATATATAAATCCAAGAACAGAAAAATAATATATCGAAAATTGAACTTTCGCTCCAAACCTTTAGTACCTTATTGTTAAATAATATTTAAGAAGCTTCTTCACATGTTCAAAGGAAATAAAACTTGTAAACGTCAGTACTTCTTCGAAACGTAATAAAGAAGTCGATGGTGAGGAATCATCCGCTGACTTTATAGCAAATTATATTTCGTGCGCCATTTTTAACGTTCCTTTATGCTGATGTGAATATGGTGCATTCTGATTCATGTCTTTTGTGATATTTTCACGTGAACGCACTTTATGAGCTCTTAAATGGAAATGTATGATGGATTTTTTTGAGAATTGTTACGTTTTACAGGTTACTAGAGCGCGTAGAGGCATTACAAATTTTACAATGATTATGATATAAAAATAAAAGGAAAACATGCATACATACGTACATAAGGCAACCTTATCACTTATCAGCGATCTCTTCCAGGCTGCCCAAGGTAAAGGATAAAGGTTTAAAGTAATAGTTTTGTTACTGAATGGATTGTTATATATGTCTTGATCAATGAAATAATCAACATAAGGGTTAACGTATCTATTTTTTTATAAGAAGTAGAACTCTGAATAACACAAGTCATATTTTCAGCTTGCCCTTTACTACCCATATTATTATTTCTACATAGAATTAAAATATGAAACATATATTATTATCGCAACAGCATTATTAACGATAGAGCCAATATTTTATAATACATAAAATGATGCGGATCTATTTATTTTTATCAGCTTCTATAACAAGTATGAAAATAAGTATTTTTATAAGTATGTTTAATGTAGTGTTACAATGTTTCATAAAAAGTATTTCTGTACTGAATGTAGGTACTAATTTCAGGGAATGAAAATACAAGCCTTATCACCCAGTAATTTCGCAGTGTTTCAAATGGACCAGCCTGGGGCAGTCTCATCACATCCGCAGACAACTATGAGTCAAACAAGACAACTAGTCTCGAATACTGAATAGTTTGATAAGGGTTGGATTGCGTGTAGACATGGAAAGTGATGTAATGGCTATGGCGATTACATAATCGTGTTCCTAGCTACTATGAATATTGTAGCTTAAAAAGGTATTTGATAAGTAATTTAATAAATAGGGTACAGACAGTTGATTCTCATAAATCTTAATTGTCTTCATTTTAAAATCTGTACTCATGTACGTATACATAATCCTTCTAAAAAGCTTAGTCAATAGCATGTATATAGTCAATGTATCAAGCACTAAAGTACACATGAATAACTCTTTTTATTAATAAAAATTACAAATCACACTGATTTTATAAAAAGAAAACATCATACTAATCATAAAATGATATTATAACGTCTCTTCTGTAATTTAACAGTACATAAACATCAAGATAAAATAGCAATGTACAAATTATTATTCCTTCAATTTCCATTATAACACGTAGTTGGGTAAATGTTTGATGTTATTTATGTCTTCAGTGCTGGCTTATGAATGATAATTTGAATGAGAGATATATCTCATTTGGTGATATTACTCACCCACTGTCCACGGAGTAATATATTTTATGCTAATATAATCCGGGGGTGAGATTATTTGCGAAGTAATTAAGGTAACAAGATGTTTGTATTATTATTAACGGTAGACATTTCGGAATTTTAGACACATCTGTGGAATATATATAGACCATATATAGACTTACATATAATATATGAGTCTATCTAGAAATTTTGCATCATAATATTATATCTTTTGTAATAAAGTGAAGAATAAAATTTTAAAAGATCGTAAGTTTTTAGTCTGAGTCGCTATTAAAGTGATATAAAGCTAGTTTTGAAATTATATCAATAAAAATGTTATGACGTGCAGTGACTTTACAGGTAAGCTGTTTTTTGTAATGATATATTTTCGTTATTAAATTATTAATTTTTATTTATTAGCCTTAATCAGACACAACAATAGTAATAATATGTGCATTTAAAAACTTAATTAAGACTCTGATGAGTCGACATCGGCAGATTGGTCTGTTTGCCCTAATTTGGCAAAGGCCTCCTCCATTCCCTTCCACTCCTTTCTGTTCAGTGCTGTTCTCGTCCATGTTTTTCCCGCTGTTGCTACGATTTCGTCTTTCGTCTACCTTCTAATCTGTCTCCCCCGTTTCCTTTTTCCATTTTTGGGATACCAGAAAATCAATGTTCTATTCCATTTTTCACATCCTCTTAATATATGGCCAGTCCATTCCCACTTAAGCTTCCGTGTTTTACATATCACATCTTCTACTTTCGTACGCTTTCTGATTGTTTTATTCCTTACTCTGTCGTTTCTCCTAATATTTAACATGCTCCTTTCCATAGACGTCTGGCATGTCCTTATTTTTGAGTTTTGCGCTTTGGTAAGTGACCACGTCTGGCAACCATAAGTAAGAACTGGTAATACACATGTGTTAAAAAGCTTCTTCTTAATGTATACATTTGTTTCCTCATTTTTCATTATTTCTTTCAATCTCCAATAACTTTTCCAAGCAAGACCAATTCTTGAATCTATTTCTTTCGACATAACATTATTTATGGATATCTGTTGGCCTAAATAAGAGTATTCTTTTACATATTCAATGGGTTTACTGTTTAATATAATAGGAGATTCCGTAGCGTTCGTCATAATTTTAGTTTTTGTTATATTCATTGTGAGGCCGACTTTACGACTTTCTCTCTCTAGGTCCTCTAGCATGCTTTGGAGATGAGTACTTGATTCCGCGAATATAACAATATCATCGGCGAAGCGCAGGTTGTTTAGCTGTTGTCCATGTATATTTAAGCCATATTGATCCCAATCTAGTTTTCGAAAGATCTCTTCTAAGACCGCGGTAAATAATTTAGGAGAAATAGGATCTCCCTGTCGTACGCCTCTGTTTATTTTTATTTCTTTTCCGTGTTTTTCTAATTTTATTTTCGCTGTACTAATTGTGTAAATATTTTTTAGAATTCTGATGTATTTTAACTGAACTCCTTGATTTTTTAAACTTCGCCAAATGCATTCGTGGTCGATTGAATCAAATGCCTTGTTGAAATCAATAAAACAACAGTAGAACGGTATATTGTATTCTTTATTCTTTTCAAAAATCTGTCTCACTGCGTGTATGTGGTCCAGCGTCGAATATCCTGCCCTGAAACCAGCCTGTTCTCTAGGCTGATTCTCGTCTAGATTCCTGGTTATTCGACGGAGGATGATCTTTGCGAATACTTTATATATATTAGACATCAGGCTAATGGGCCTATAGTTGTTGATTTCATTCTTATCTCCCTTTTTGTGGAGAAGGGTTATTGACGAGTTTGCCCACTGGGTTGGTATGGTTTCCGTGTCCAGTATGTCGTTAAAGATATATTGCAGCATTGGTGCAAGAACGCTTTTACACTCCATTAATAGTGCATTACTAATAGAGTCTGGTCCGGGAGCTGTGTCAATTTTTTGTGTTTCTATGGCTTTGATTATTTCTTCTTTTAATATTGGTGGAACAGTTTCGTTGCTCTGTAAGTCAGTTTCGTCGGTTTTAATTTTTTTGGAATACAGGTCTTCGTAGAATTTGGTAGCGATGTTTAATATATCGTATCTTTTGGTCTTCGTCGTGTCCGTTCGGTCTTTCATCTTTGGTATCCAGTTTGTTTTATCTGTCATAAACTTAACAGCTTTTTTAATTCCCCCTGTCTTGACAATATGTTTCTCAAAGATTTTTAGTCTATAACTCTTACGATCTTTTTTCATTTGTGTTTTGATGTCTTTACTTAATTTACCTATTTCCATTCTTATGCTTCTAGATTTATTAGGTATTTTTATTAGATTTAACCGTTTTTCCAAAAGTTCGTAAGTTTTTTCAGATATTGTCGATTTCGTTTTAATTGTTTTTTTGTTTCCAGATTTTGTTATTAATATTCCATAGAGCATATCATATTTTTGTTGAGTAGTTAGGTCTTGAGTAAGCGCTCCTTTCAAAGAATTTAGTTTATCACTAATCGTAGCCGTTGATGTTGCGTTAGTTGGCGTTCGAGTTTTGACTTTAAAAGGGCGACTGTTGTCTGAACCTGAAGATGTATTTAGACGTGCCCGTATCATTCTGTGGTTGCTATTGAAATTAAGATTTGCGATAGTACTACAGTCTTCAAAGGATTTCGTTTTGTTTGAGAGAATATAATCGATTTCGTTCTTATAACGTCCATCCGGCGATACCCACGTCCATCTCTTTGATATTCTTTTCTTGTATAGACTATTCAGTATTTTCAAGTTATTTTCAAAAGCAAACTCCAATAACTTTTGCCCGTTTCTTGATCTTTTACCTTTGCTGTGAGGACCTAGGATGATATCTTCTCCTGTTCTTGAAACTCCAACTTGAGCATTGAAATCTCCCATGACTATGCAATTTTTGTATGTGTATTCATTGATGGTATTGTTTAGAGATAAGTAGAAGGAGTCAATTTCAGAATTAGACGATTGCTCAGTCGGGGAATAAATCTGAATAATAGACCAAATTTCTTTCTTTGGCGGAAGTCTTATGTTTAATATCGCAATTCTTTCTGAAACGCCAACAAATTCCGTGATAAAACTTTTAAGTTCTTTTTTTATTAAAAAACCTACTCCGTGTCTTCCAGGTGTTTCGCCTTTATAGTACAAAAGAAATTCGCTGTGTTCTTCAATAGCCTCACCCATTCGTCGTACTTCACTAAGGCCTATTATGTCCCACTTAATATGTTGGATGGCTAAAATTAATTCTTGTAAACTCTCATCTAACCTCAATGATAGCGTATTAAATGTTGCTATATGAAAAATTTGTTTCGAATTTCGTTTACTACTTCCTGAAACGATTGGCGCGGATGTGGAATTGATTGGAGGGTAGTGGTCGCTTTTCCCCACGGTGACCAGCCGTCTTGGGGTGTATTGTTTGGTTGTTTTGATATTTAAAGAAGTTTCGTTTAATTGTTTTTGTTTCCGGTTGCCGATGTCATTTAACAGTTTTTTGACGTTGTTGGAATGGTTAGTGACGAAGATCTTCCTCTAGCAACATAGTCCAACATATTTGTTTTATTAACCTTCTTTGAAGCAGGCATGGTTGCGTGATTTGGTGATTTATTTGGAGATTCGTTGCGATCTCGTTTTCTTTTGTCCTTCTGATCCTCTTTGTTTTCCTTAGTAATCAGTTTATCTTTAACGAGGTAGCAGATTTTACCTTTGGCTCGTTCCTCTTTTAGTTGAGGTAAAAGCTGTCTCCTCTTTTCTAGAACTTCTTTACTATAGTCCTCTTTTATGTAAATATCCGAATTTAATTTCTTTTTATTCTTGAGAATTTCCATTTTCCTCCAATTCGTTGTGAAAGTTACTAGTATAGGGCGCATGTTTTTATGGTTCTTTTCTCCAAGTCTGTATGCATTATTAATTTCATGATGATTCATACGGATATTCATATTCTTATCAAGCAATTTTATAATCAGATCAATTTGGGACTCATAACGATTTTCTTCTTTTACGCCAAAAAATATGAGGTTGTTTCGTCTTCTATCTTCTTCCATAGTTTTGATTTTATCTTGTAATTTCTTAACATCCGTTTTTAAGTTTTTATTTTCTTCCGTAAGAGCAATTAGTTTCTCATTTATGCTTTCTGTAACGTTTTTAGTGACTGCTTCTGTTATTTCTCTTGTTTGTGCCGCCATTTGTTCCTTCAATTTTACCCAGAAATTTTCCATTTCTTTTTCCATAATTTTGGGGAGATACGTATCGAATGGCAATACTGAATTTAATTTGGTAACCCCGAATTGTAGTTGGCAATTCTGAATTTAATTTGGTAACCCCGAATTGTAGTTGGCAACACTGAAGTTTATGATGGAAATGTAGGTTGGTGCTGTCAATGTCTATAGTCTATAGCATAATTTTTGTTAGGTTGGTACTTTGAACTGTCACTTTTGAGAATGACGTTATTGTTATGACGTTATTGTTATTGACTTATTTTGCCACCCTTCGAAAAAATTGAATTGAATTGACTTATTAACCACACTTTTTCGTTTTATTGTTTCTGTATAAACACTTCACTTTTGCACTGTTCTCTTGTTATTATTAGTTTAATTCATTCATTGCACATAATATTCACTATTTATGATGATTATAACTTGATGAGAGTGAATTATTTAGACTTTTAGAATTAAATTAGTAGCGAGATATGACAGACGTGTTTACTATACGGAAGCCGGAACCGGAATGGAAAATTATTAATAGTACAGCGTATATAATTATGTTCATTCTACGTTAAAATCTACAGAGACATAGGCTAGTTTTAAGTTAAATTAATTTTACTACGATATTGTGCGAAAGTTCTTTATAGAAGGAAAGTTCAACTTGGAAAATTTGATTACTCCTATAGACACCGGGAGAATAAAATTATTCAGAACTGCGTAGACTTCTTTAATAATTGACAACGTTACCTTGTTATAGTATTTAGATGTTTGTATTCCTTATATACTTATTCGGCCGTGGTATTTATTTTACAAAAAAATAACGTTCCTGGATGTTAAATTGTTGGTTACATTTGACGAAAAGGATAGTGATTTGTAAAAGAACAAACCATTTAGAAAGCACAGAGTCGTATTCCATTACGTTCTCATTTCGACGAATAACGGGTGCATTATGCGAACTATTCACATCGTATATCTGTTTTATAAACAAAGAGACGCCAAGATATTTTTATTAAATTCCTACAGAGGCCATTTCGACGCGTTGGCTGTATGTAAAACGGTTGCATTCATTGCACCAGCACTAGACGCATATTGCTGATCCTCTGTATTTATTATAACGATCCATTTTATTGTTATTACGTACGAACAATGCGTCCTGCGAGCTAAAACTTGCCTAATTGTTGCTAAAATTGCTGTGCAAGCAATTAGCGTAGTTACGGTTTTAGTGCTATTCGTAGTTAATTTAAAAAACGTTTACAGTTTTTTTTCGCGGTGCGAATGTTAGTTTTATTAAATAAGTTGTAAATTATACCCGCACCACATACATTTTATATTTGTGAAAACTATTTTTAGCTTTAGCTTATTATTCAAATAATATCCTTATCAATAATCGACTTAAAATATATGTTGTTAAAGATAGGTAAGTACACAATAAAATAAAGCCATATTTATTCCCAATCAATATATTATATAATCTACTAATTAAATATTTATTTTCCAATTATAATTAAATTTAATCCAATACAAGCTTAAAAGCTTCCAGTCATATTACAATTATAATCCACTCTCCATCTCAAGTATTTATAATCAAAATACGCAATGTGCACAACCCACCGTACCAAATTCCATTATCCAAACAAACTTATTACCACCTTTCTTATAAAAATACAATGGCTCCTGATTTTCTGGCTAGTTGAACAAATATCTATTTCAACTTTACCAAGGTCCCAGAAAAAATGGGCAGATGTTGACATCAGGACGAGAGCTTGAACAAATGAAGGCGGACAGTCTTTTGTTAGCAAACTATCTATTCAAAATATTCTTCGAATTACAGAATGTTTAGCTATTTGTTAAAGTCCCATTAAGTTCTGTCACTTCAATATTGAGCGAACTAGGTTACATGGGGAACAGTGCAGACGATTTTAGACCTTATGTCTCAAGGAATAGCAATACATTTGATTTTGTTGCTAAATTTGTCGTCTTGTAATTGTCGTCCAACGCAACAGAGACGTTTGCAGTTTGAATAAGTCGTCGATAAATTAAATTCGTTTCCGCCACGTGATTTCTAAAGATGTCTCAATTTGTTTTCTGTTAGACACAAAGAATTGCTTTCAGTTCTTTTGCTCCTTTGAGATTTCCAATTTAATTATCCGTGAGCAATCTAAAAAATTAAACGATATACGATAGCTATCGAATTTTATCGTACGTTTGACAATAATTATACGTTTTCCTATTTTAGGCGTTAGTTTTAATATTGTTCTAACTTTATACAACGCTGTTTAATAAAATAGAGCATTTTATTATCTGTCACCTAGGTAATAGGTAGTTGGCTACTAAAATAAGACGTGTGGCACTCGGGGACTGCCGCGGTAAAGCTATTGCATGCTATGCCTTCAAGCCACACCTCCGTGCCCGTCGGAGTGGGCAGCGTAAGGTTTTGTCGTTACGGAATTTCTGGATTCGGTCCCCGCGCTCAAGGCCCGCGATAGAAGCTATGCAATAGCTTAAAATTAGTAACAACGACAGACAAATTACGAAACATTTGTACATACCATCAAATATCGATTTCAATCAAAAACCTGCCTATGTCAGTCAAGAAAAAACACTTAAACGCTCTCTAGCAACCGAACAATGTCAATACCGATAAAAGTATTTATTCTGGGTCTTACAAAGATCAGTGTAAACACTCGGATACGCCCACAACCGCTTTACCATATTGATACATGTTGTGATTTAGAAGTAGCATTGCTACACGGAAGTGTTTCCCAGGCTAACACAATGATGGTCAGCATTGTTTTGTTAGTATGGTCAGCGTAACTTTACATGTTTAATATTTGAATAGTTACTTGGGATGTCGTCATATATTGGGATACGTAAAATGGTATATAGGTTTCATTTTTTTTCTTTTTCTTTACAATATAGCGTATTCTTAGCCTAGACAGCGGCTTCACATGCGTGTTCTACAGACGATAAGGTAAGATACCAAGTATTTTGTGTAATAATGTCCTATAATATTTATTTATTTATTTTTATACTTGCGTAGAAAATTTCACCTAATTCAAATGAAAAGAAATATGAGAAAGATCTTGTTCACATTCTAGCAGATATTTTCTATTTTACAATATAAGCAGGATTTACGACACAACGTGATCCTGTTTGATATAATTTAATTCCTTATAAAAATAAAATATTCCTTAGTGTCCTTTCAAAAAATCGGATTTGGAATTTAGCTGAGCGTTCGTGTCCAAACTTGGAATATTCTAGATATATTTGTTTCCAAACAACGTTCACCCGAAACAACTGATCGAGATTTTGAAGTGGATCGTTTCAAAAAGCGATGTCTGTCGAATTTCACGTGCAATTTACGTTGAAAAGCCTTTGAGCCGTGGCTAATGTTTTCGCTAAGCGATTCGTTCAAGTTTCGAGACAAGGAGGGCGTTTGTTTTTAGCAAATTGCTGCCTCTTACCGCCTCGAGTGTTCGGGTGCTGTTAAATTCATTGTGGTCTGTAATAGCGAATTGACTATTCGATATGGTCCTTGTTGTGAACTACGTTCTCTGGTATTTGTTGAGTATACCCGTGTATTATTTTGGTGAATAAATTGCAAAACAAATTTGCAGACTCTCATGTATTTAATTTAGGGCCGATTTTTCAATGCTTGGATAAAACTTAACCGTTCAATAAAATATTACACGATAATATTAAAATGTCACGTAAACTGTCAAATACAGGCACTTAGAATGTACGTTTTTGAAATGTTAGTTTTATACATTATTCGACGAATAAGTTTTATCCAAGCATTGAAAAATCGGCCCTTAAGCATTATAATATTGGATATGCGATATAACCAACTAATATTATAAATACGAAAATTTGTAAGGATGGATGTGTATTGTGTATGTGTGTGTTTGTTACTCTTTCATGCAAATACTACTGAACCGATTACAATGAAATTTAGCACACATATAGAGGGTAACTTGAATTAACACATAGGATAGGTTTTATCCCGGAAATCCCACGGGAACGGGAACTATGCGGGTTTTTCTTTGAAAACGCGGGCAAAGCCGCGGGCGGTAAGCTAGTGTAAAATATATCAGTATTAGCATAACTGTATTAAATAAGGTGTGATACATGTGCCATTTAAGGTAATTTTATTTAAAATTTTCCCATATTTTTCACCAGATTATATAGCTGACAAACCACCTTCGCGATTTGATTAAATGCTTGTTACTTCTTTTTATTGAACATATTATTTGTAAAAGAGAAAAAATATTAAAATTCAATTACTAACACTACCCTAATGAGCTGCCAAACTATTTCGTCATTGGAAACGATAAAAGCTAAATAAATCCCAAAATATATGGATGTCGCTTCCTGTATTGTGTTACCGCTCAATCAGCCCGTCTTTGTTCGATTGATGACTACGGGGAACCGCGGATTGTATGAAAACAACCGTTTCAGTACAAACATACGCGGAAATGAAGTCTTTTGTATACAATAAAATGATAGTTTAGTTTAGTTTTCAAATGCGTTTTGTCTTTTTGATAAAAATAATTGAATTTGATTTTAAATTGACGTTGTTTAAATAACATTCTCTATACAAATATTATGAAGTTAGAAAGTCGGTTTGTTTGGTTTCAATATTTAGATATGCCATATACCTACTTATCGAGGAAGAATATAGGCTGTATTAATCACCACGCTTACGCTAATCGGAAAGCAAATGCGGGTAAACCGTAAAAGCACGGAGCACAGCAATTTATCAGATAAAATAATAAATGCTAAATACCTTTTTACGTGAAAATAGAATTAAGTAACTTTAATTACACTTTATGTCGTGTTGTACCTAACGCAAGGTAACATAAATCAAACGCACATGTTAACTACCTACTTTTTTATTTTCACAACCAAACTCGGTTTTATCTGAAAAACTCCTATCGCGTCAATTGCTTATACAGCTGTACAGATCGTAACTGTCACATAAAATGATTTATTTTATCTCTTGCTGAGAATTTACCACTTTCATATAGACAAATCACACCTATAGTAATAAGGCATGATTCAGTACATTTATTATTACTTAGAATAAATTGATTCACAATTTTACTGCATATTAAAGTAGTTAGAAATCTATTTCGACTCCTTACTGTTTAATAAACGACGTAGCAATGTTCAATTCAATAAAATGTATACCTATTCGAAAAAGTATTGTTTGTATCAATTAGATGTAACTTATTATCTATATTTACATTGTTTACAAATAATTTCTTTGCAATTTTTTGTATAATTTATAAAGTAGAAATGAAAAGAAGAGCTACAAATTTTTTAATTGATTGATGTAAAAAAAATATTAATTTTAGTATTTTTAACACTAAAAATTTCGATACATACCGATAAATATCTACTTGATATATATACATTTAGATATCTACCTCAAAACAGGGCACTATAATGCGTAGAGTATATATTTTTTTCATACATGACGTCGTATATTTTGGTCGTTGACAATTTAATTTAGAGATTGTTATTTAAATAACTTCAAAAATAATTTATTTGAATAATTCATTACCCGGTCTGTAATTTGTATATGTTCATATGGACAATAATATTATTTATTATGAAATTTTTTTACATATCAATTAGCAGTGACAAAGTAACTGATAGACGCGGCACACGGCAGCCGGGTCTAATTAATTTATGCCTAAT